>NC_134829.1:7196256-7276709 GCF_004210375.1 Tachypleus tridentatus | reverse complement strand
AAATAAACAACAATATAACCACAAAAGTACAGTTATATGTAAACAAACAACAATATAGCCACAAGTAGAGCTTATATGTAAAGATATCTAAATAAATGTAAACAATATAACCACAAGTACAGTTATATGTAAACAAACAACAATATAGCCACAAGTAGAGCTATATGTAAAGATAATAAATAAACAACAATATAACCACAAGTAAAGTTATATGTAAACAAACAACAATATAATACAAGTAGAGTTATATGTAAATAAACAACAATATAGGGAGTTATATGTAAAACAAACAACAATACAAGTACAAGTTATATGTAAAATAAACAACAATATAACCACAAGTACAGTTATATGTAAACAAACAACAATATAAGCCACAAGTAAAGCAAAACAAAGATATGTAAATAAACAACAATATAACCACAAGTACAGTTATATGTAAACAAACAACAATATAGCCACAAGTAGAGTTATATGTAAAGATATGTAAATAAACAACAATATAACCACAAGTACAGTTATATGTAAACAAACAACAATATAATACAAAGTAGAAAGATATGTAAAGATATGTAAATAAACAACAATATAACCACAAGTACAGTTATATGTAAACAAACAACAATATAGCCACAAGTAGAGCTATATGTAGAAGATATGTAAATAAACAACAATATAACCACAAGTACAGTTATATGTAAACAAACAACAATATAGCCACAAGTAGAGCTATATGTAAAAAAACAACAATATAATAACAACAAGTAAGAGTTATATGTAAACAAACAACAATATAACCACAAGTAGAGTTATATGTAAACAAACAACAATATAATACAAATAAACAAATGTAAATAAACAACAATATAACCACAAGTACAGTTATATGTAAACAAACAACAATATAGCCACAAGTAGAGCGATATGTAAAAATAAATAAACAACAATATAACCACAAGTACAGTTATATGTAAACAAACAACAATATAGCCACAAAGTAGATGTAAAGATATGTAAATAAACAACAATATAACCACAAGTACAGTTATATGTAAACAAACAACAATATAGCCACAAGTAGAGCTATATGTAAAGATATGTAAATAAACAACAATATAACCACAAGTACAGTTATATGTAAACAAACAACAATATAGCCACAAGTAGAGCTAAATGTAAATAAACAACAATATAACCACAAGTAAAGTTATATGTAAAATAAACAACAATATAATACAAGTAGAGCTATATGTAAAGTTATATGTAAATAAACAACAATATAACCACAAGTACAGTTATATGTAAACAAACAACAATATAGCCACAAGTAGAGTGAAATGTAAATAAACAACAATATAACCACAAGTACAAGAGTTATATGTAAACAAACAACAATATAAGCCACAAGTAACAGTATATATGTAAAGATATGTAAATAAACAACAATATAACCACAAGTACAGTTATATGTAAACAAACAACAATATAGCCACAGCCAAATAGAGCTGAAATGTAAAAATAAACAACAATATAACCACAAAGTAAGAGTTATATGTAAACAAACAACAATATAACCACAAGTAGAGTTATATGTAAACAAACAACAATATAAGCCACAAGTAGAGCTATATGTATATGTAAATAAACAACAATATAACCACAAAAGTTATATGTAAACAAACAACAATATAGCCACAAGTATATGTAATATATGTAAATAAACAACAATATAACCACAAGTACAGTTATATGTAAACAAACAACAATATAACCACATGGCAGATATGTAAATAAACAACAATATAACCACAAGTACAGTTATATGTAAACAAACAACAATATAGCCACAAGTAGAGTTATATGTAAAAGATATGTAAATAAAAATAAACAACAATATAACAAACAACAACAAGTAGTAGAGTTATATGTAAATAAACAACAATATAACCACAAGTAGAGTTATATGTAAACAAACAACAATATAGCCACAAGTAGAGTTATATGTAAAGATATGTAAATAAACAACAATATAACCACAAGTACAGTTATATGTAAACAAACAACAATATAGCCACAAGTAGAGTAAAAAGATATGTAAAAATAAACAACAATATAACCACAAAGTTATATGTAAACAAACAACAATATAGAGCGATATGTAAAGATATGTAAATAAACAACAATATAACCACAAGTACAGTTATATGTAAACAAACAACAATATAGCCACAAGTAGAGCTAATGTAAAAGATATGTAAATAAACAACAATATAACCACAAGTACAGTTATATGTAAACAAACAACAATATAGCCACAAGTAGAGTTATATGTAAAGATATCTAAAATAAACAACAATATAACCACAAGTACAGTTATATGTAAACAAACAACAATATAGCCACAAGTAGAGCGATATGTAAAAGATATGTAAATAAACAACAATATAACCACAAGTACAGTTATATGTAAACAAACAACAATATAGCCACAATATAGTAAAATGTAAAATAAACAACAATATAACCACAAGTAGAGTTATATGTAAACAAACAACAATATAGCCACAAGTAGAGAGTTATATGTAAAGATATGTAAATAAACAACAATATAACCACAAGTACAGTTATATGTAAACAAACAACAATATAGCCACAATGTAAATAAACAACAAGAGCTATATGTAGAGAGAATATGTAAATAAACAACAATATAACCACAAGTACAGTTATATGTAAACAAACAACAATATAGCCACAAGTAGAGCTATATGTAAAGATATGTAAATAAACAACAATATAACCACAAGTACAGTTATATGTAAACAAACAACAATATAGCCACAAGTATATGTAAAGATATGTAAATAAACAACAATATAACCACAAGTACAGTTATATGTAAACAAACAACAATATAGCCACAAGTAAGAGTTATATGTAAAGATATGTAAATAAACAACAATATAACCACAAGTACAGTTATATGTAAACAAACAACAATATAGCCACAAGTAAGTTATATGTAAAGATATATAAAATAAACAACAATATAACCACAAGTACAGTTATATGTAAACAAACAACAATATAACCACAATATAGCCACAAGTATAGCGATATGCTATATGTAAATAAACAACAATATAACCACAAGTACAGTTATATGTAAACAAACAACAATATAGCCACAAGTAGAGCTATATGTAAAGATATGTAAAATAAACAACAATATAACCACAAGTACAGTTATATGTAAACAAACAACAATATAGCCACAAGTAGAGCGAAATGTAAATAAACAACAATATAACATCAAGTAGAGTTATATGTAAACAAACAACAATATAGCCACAAGTAGAGCTATATGTAAAGATATGTAAATAAACAACAATATAACCACAAGTACATTTATATTTTAACAAACAACAATATAGCCACAAGTAAAGTTTAGAGCGAAATGTAAATGTAAATAAACAACAATATAACCACAAGTACATTTATATTTAAACAAACAACAATATAGCCACAAGTAGAGTAAAATGTAAATAAACAACAATATAACCACAAGTACAGTTATATGTAAACAAACAACAATATAGCCACAAGTAGAGTTATATGTAAAGATATGTAAATAAACAACAATATAACCACAAGAAGAGTTATATGTAAACAAACAACAATATAGCCACAAGTAGAGTTATATGTAAAGATATCTAAATAAACAACAATATAACCACAAGTAGAGTTATATGTAAACAAACAACAATATAACCACAAGTAGAGTTATATGTAAACAAAAACAATATGTAAATAAACAACAATATAACCACAAATAACCACAAGTAAAGTTATATGTAAACAAACAACAATATAACCACAAGTAGAGTTATATGTAAAAGATATGTAAATAAACAACAATATAACCACAAGTATAAGTTATATGTAAACAAACAACAATATAGCCACAAGTAGAGATATGTAAAAGATATGTAAATAAACAACAATATAACCACAAGTACAGTTATATGTAAACAAACAACAATATAGCCACAAGTAGAATATAGCCACAAGTAGAGTTATATGTAAATAAACAACAATATAACCACAAGTACAGTTATATGTAAACAAACAACAATATAGCCACAAGTAGAGTTATATGTAAAGATATGTAAATAAACAACAATATAACCACAAGTACAGTTATATGTAAACAAACAACAATATAGCCACAAGTAGAGCTATATGTAAAATATAAATAAACAATATAACCACAAGTACAGTTATATGTAAACAAACAACAATATAGCCACAAGTAGAGCTATATGTAAAGATATGTAAATAAACAACAATATAACCACAAGTACAGTTATATGTAAACAAACAACAATATAGCCACAAGTAGAGTTATATGTAAAGATATGTAAATAAACAACAATATAACCACAAGTACAGTTATATGTAAACAAACAACAATATAGCCACAAGTAGATAAACAACAATGTAAAGAATGTAAACAAACAACAATATAACCACAAGTACAGTTATATGTAAACAAACAACAATATAGCCACAAGTAGAGTTATATGTAAAGATATGTAAATAAACAACAATATAACCACAAGTACAGTTATATGTAAACAAACAACAATATAGCCACAAGTAGAGTTATATGTAAAGATATCTAAATAAACATCAATATAACCACAAGTACAGTTATATGTAAACAAACAACAATATAGCCACAAGTAGAGTTATATGTAAATAAACAACAATATAACCACAAGTAGAGTTATATGTAAACAAACAACAATATAACCACAATGTAAAGATATGTAAATAAACAACAATATAACCACAAGTACAGTTATATGTAAACAAACAACAATATAGCCACAAGTAGAGTATATATGTAAAACAAATAAACAATATAACCACAATAAGTTATATGTAAACAAACAACAATATAGCCACAAGTAGAGTTATATATGAAAAATAAATAAACAACAATATAACCACAAGTACAGTTATATGTAAACAAACAACAATATAGCCACAAAGTAGTAAAGTTATATGTAAATAAACAACAATATAACCACAAGTACAGTTATATGTAAACAAACAACAATATAGCCACAAGTAGAGCTATATGTAAAGATATGTAAATAAACAACAATATAACCACAAGTACAGTTATATGTAAACAAACAACAATATAGCCACAAGTAGAGTTATATGCTGAAATATGTAAATAAACAACAATATAACCACAAGTACAGTTATATGTAAACAAACAACAATATAGCCACAAGTAGAGTTATATGTAAAGATATGTAAATAAACAACAATATAACCACAAGTACAGTTATATGTAAACAAACAACAATATAGCCACAAGTAGAGTTATATGTAAAGATATGTAAATAAACAACAATATAACCACAAGTACAGTTATATGTAAACAAACAACAATATAGCCACAAGTAAATAAACAACAATATAACACAAGTAAGTTAAATAAACAAACAACAATATAACCAAACAACAATATAACCACAATATAACCACAAGTACAGTTATATGTAAACAAACAATAACCAATATAACAAACAACAATAGAGCTATATGTAAATAAACAACAATATAACCACAAGTACAGTTATATGTAAACAAACAACAATATAGCCACAAGTAGAGCTTATATGTAAAGATATGTAAATAAACAACAATATAACCACAAGTACAGTTATATGTAAACAAACAACAATATAGCCACAAGTAGAGTTATATGTAAAGAAATTAAAATAAACAACAATATAACCACAAGTACAAGTTATATGTAAACAAACAACAATATAGCCACAAGTAGTTATATGTAAATAAACAACAATATAAGCCACAAGTAGAAGATATGTAAATAAACAACAATATAACCACAAGTACAGTTATATGTAAACAAACAACAATATAGCCACAAGTAGAGTTATATGTAAAGATATGTAAATAAACAACAATATAACCACAAGTACAGTTATATGTAAACAAACAACAATATAGCCACAAGTAGAGTGTAGAAATATAAATAAACAACAATATAACCACAAGTACAGTTATATGTAAACAAACAACAATATAGCCACAAGTAGAGTTATATGTAAAGATATGTAAATAAACAACAATATAACCACAAGTACAGTTATATGTAAACAAACAACAATATAGCCACAAGTAGAGTTATATGTAAAGATATGTAAATAAACAATATAACCACAAGTACAGTTATATGTAAACAAACAACAATATAGCCACAAGTAGAGTTATATGTAAAGATATGTAAATAAACAACAATATAACCACAAGTACAGTTATATGTAAACAAACAACAATATAGCCACAAGTAGAGTTATATGTAAATAAATAAACAACAATATAACCACAAGTACAGTTATATGTAAACAAACAACAATATAGCCACAAGTAGAGCAATATATCATGTAAAGATATGTAAATAAACAACAATATAACCACAAGTACAGTTATATGTAAACAAACAACAATATAGCCACAAAATAGTTATAGTGTAAAGATATGTAAATAAACAACAATATAACCACAAGTAGAGTTATATGTAAACAAACAACAATATAACCACAAGTAGAGTTATATGTAAAAACAACAATATAGCCACAAGTAAGATATGTAAATAAACAACAATATAACCACAAGTACAGTTATATGTAAACAAACAACAATATAGCCACAAAGTAGAGATTATATGTAAACAACAATATAACCACAAACAACAATATAACCACAACAATATAGTTATATGTAAAGCAAAAACAACAATATAAATAAACAACAATATAACCACAAGTACAGTTATATGTAAACAAACAACAATATAGCCACAAGTAGAGTTATATGTAAAGATATGTAAATAAACAACAATATAACCACAAGTACAGTTATATGTAAACAAACAACAATATAGCCACAAGTAAGAGCTATATGTAAAGATATGTAAATAAACAACAATATAACCACAAGTACAGTTATATGTAAACAAACAACAATATAGCCACAAGTAGAGCTATATGTAAAATAAAAACAATATAACCACAAGTACAGTTATATGTAAACAAACAACAATATAGCCACAAGTAGAGCTATATGTAATATGAAATAAACAACAATATAAACAAACAACAATATAGCCACAAGTAGAGTTATATGTAAAGATATGTAAATAAACAACAATATAACCACAAGTACAGTTATATGTAAACAAACAACAATATAGCCACAAGTAAAGTTATAAATAAATAAACAACAATATAACCACAAGTAGAGCTATATGTAAATAAACAACAATATATAGTTATATGTAAACAAACAACAATATAGCCACAAGTAGAGCTATATGTAAAGATATGTAAATAAACAACAATATAACCACAAGTACAGTTATATGTAAACAAACAACAATATAACCACAAGTAGAGTTATATGTAAAATGTAAATAAACAACAATATAGCCACAAGTAGAGTTATATGTAAACAAACAACAATATAGCCACATAGTAGAACAACAATATATGTAAAGATATATAAATAAACAACAATATAACCACAAGTACAGTTATATGTAAACAAACAACAATATAGCCACAAGTAGAGTTAATGTAAAATATGTAAATAAACAACAATATAACCACAAGTACAGTTATATGTAAACAAACAACAATATAGCCACAAGTAGAGTTATATGTAAAGATATGTAAATAAACAACAATATAACCACAAGTACAGTTATATGTAAACAAACAACAATATAGCCACAAGTAGAGTTATATGTAAAGATAATATAAACAACAATATAACCACAAGTACAGTTATATGTAAACAAACAACAATATAGCCACAAGTAGAGTAAAGATATGTAAATAAACAACAATATAACCACAAGTACAGTTATATGTAAACAAACAACAATATAGCCACATACAAGTATATGTAAAGATATGTAAATAAACAACAATATAACCACAAGTACAGTTATATGTAAACAAACAACAATATAGCCACAAGTAGAGCTATATGTAAAGATATGTAAATAAACAACAATATAACCACAAGTACAGTTATATGTAAACAAACAACAATATAGCCACAAGTAGAGAGCTAAATGTAAATAAACAACAATATAACATCAAGTAGAGTTATATGTAAACAAACAACAATATAGCCACGAGTAGAGTTATATGCAAAGATATGTAAATAAACAACAATATAACCACAAGTACAGTTATATGTAAACAAACAACAATATAGCCACAAGTAGAGCGAAATGTAAAGATATGTAAATAAACAACAACATAAGCACAAGTACAGTAAAATGTAAACAAACAACAATATAGCCACAAGTGGAATTATATGTAAACAAACAACAATATAACCACAAGTAAATAAACAAACAACAATATAACCACAAGTACAGTTATATGTAAACAAACAACAATATAGCCACAATAGAGTTATATGTAAAGATATCTAAATAAACAACAATATAACCACAAGTACAGTTATATGTAAACAAACAACAATATAGCCACAAGTAGAGCTATATGTAAAGATATGTAAATAAACAACAATATAACCACAAGTACAGTTATATGTAAACAAACAACAATATAGCCACAAGTAGAGCGAAATGTAAATAAACAACAATATAACATCAAGTAGAGTTATATGTAAACAAACAACAATATAGCCACAAGTAGAGCTATATGTAAAGATATGTAAATAAACAAATATATAACCACAAGTACAGTTATATGTAAACAAACAACAATATAGCCACAAGTAGAGCTATATGAAATGTAAATAAACAACAATATAACCACAAGTACATTTATATGTAAACAAACAACAATATAGCTAACAAGTAAGTAAAGTAAAAATGTAAATAAACAACAATATAACCACAAGTACAGTTATATGTAAACAAACAACAATATAGCCACAAGTAAAGTTATGTGTAGAGATATGTAAATAAACAACAATATAACCACAAGTACAGTTATATGTAAACAAACAACAATATAGCCACAAGTAGAGTTATATGTAAAGATATGTAAATAAACAACAATATAACCACAAGTAAAGTTATATGTAAACAAACAACAATATAGCCACAAGTAGAGCTATATGTAAAGAAATTGTAAATAAACAACAATATAACCACAAGTAGAGTTATATGTAAAGAAACAACAATATAACCACAAGTAGAGTTATATATAAACAAACAACAATATAACCACAATATAACCATATGTAAAGTTATATGTAAATAAACAACAATATAACCACAAGTAGAGTTATATGTAAACAAACAACAATATAGCCACAAGTAGAGAGAAATGTAAATAAACAACAATATAACCACAAGTAAAGTTATATGTAAACAAACAACAATATAGCCACAAGTAGAGCTATATGTAAATAAACAACAATATAACATCAAATAGTTATATGTAAACAAACAACAATATAGCCACAAGTAGAGTTATATGTAAAGATATGTAAATAAACAACAATATAACCACAAGTACAGTTATATGTAAACAAACAACAATATAGCCACAAGTAGTAGAGAAATTATAATAAACAACAATATAATAACCACAAGTAGTTATATGTAAATAAACAACAATATAACCACAAGTAGAGTTATATGTAAATAAACAACAATATAACCACAAGTACAGTTATATGTAAACAAACAACAATATAGCCACAAGTAGAGTTATATGTAAAGATATGTAAATAAACAACAATATAACCACAAGTACAGTTATATGTAAACAAACAACAATATAGCCACAAGTAGAGCGATATGTAAAGATATGTAAATAAACAACAATATAACCACAAGTACAGTTATATGTAAACAAACAACAATATACCCACAAGTAGAGCTATATGTAAAGATATGTAAATAAACAAAAATATAACCACAAGTACAGTTATATGTAAACAAACAACAATATAGCCACAAGTAGAGCTATATGTAAAGATATGTAAATAAACAACAATATAACCACAAGTACAGTTATATGTAAACAAACAACAATATAGCCACAAGTAGAGCTATATGTAAAGATATGTAAATAAACAACAATATAACCACAAGTACAGTTATATGTAAACAAACAACAATATAGCCACAAGTAGAGCGAAATGTAAAGATAAATAAACAACAATATAACCACAAGTACAGTTATATGTAAACAAACAACAATATAGCCAAGTAGAAGTTAAATGTAAATAAACAACAATATACCACAAGTACAGTTATATGTAAACAAACAACAATATAACCACAAGTAGAGTTATATGTAAACAATATGTAAATAAACAACAATATAACCACAAGTACAGTTATATGTAAACAAACAACAATATAGCCACAAGTAGAGCTATATGTAAAGATATGTAAATAAACAACAATATAACCACAAGTACAGTTATATGTAAACAAACAACAATATAGCCACAAGTAGAGTATATATGTAAATAAACAACAATATAACCACAAGTAGAGTTATATGTAAACAAACAACAATATAGCCACAAGTAGAGCTATATGTAAAGATATGTAAATAAACAACAATATATAACCACAAGTACAGTTATATGTAAACAAACAACAATATAGCCACAAGTAGAGTATAAATGTAAATAAACAACAATATAACCACAAGTACAGTTATATGTAAACAAACAACAATATAGCCACAAGTAGAGTTATATGTAAACAAACAACAATATAACCACAAGTAGAGTTATATGTAAACAAACAACAATATAGCCACAAGTAGAGTTATATGTAAAGATATGTAAATAAACAACAATATAACCACAAGTACAGTTATATGTAAACAAACAACAATATAGCCACAAGTAGATATGTAAATAAACAACAATATAACCACAAGTACAGTTATATGTAAACAAACAACAATATAGCCACAAGTAGAGCTATATGTAAAAGATAAATAAACAACAATATAACCACAAGTAGAGTTATATGTAAACAAACAACAATATAGCCACAAGTAGAGTTATATGTAAAGATATGTAAATAAACAACAATATAACCACAAGTACAGTTATATGTAAACAAACAACAATATAGCCACAAGTAGAGCTATATGTAAATAAACAATAAACAATATATAACCACAAGTACAGTTATATGTAAACAAACAACAATATAGCCACAAGTAGAGAAATGTAAATAAACAACAATATAACCACAAGTACAGTTATATGTAAACAAACAACAATATAGCCACAAGTAGAGTTATAAAGAAATGTAAATAAACAACAATATAACCACAAGTACAGTTATATGTAAACAAACAACAATATAGCCACAAGTAGAGTTATATGTAAAGATATGTAAATAAACAACAATATAACCACAAGTACAGTTATATGTAAACAAACAACAATATAACAATATAAAAACAAACAACAATATAAACAAATAGAGCTATATGTAAATAAACAACAATATAACCACAAGTACAGTTATATGTAAACAAACAACAATATAGCCACAAGTAGAACGATATGTAAAGATATGTAAATAAACAACAATATAACCACAAGTACAGTTATATGTAAACAAACAACAATATAGCCACAAGTAGAGTTATATGTAAAAATGTAAATAAACAACAATATAACCACAAGTACAGTTATATGTAAACAAACAACAATATAGCCACAAGTAGAGCTATATGTAAATAAACAACAATATAACCACAAGTACAGTTATATGTAAACAAACAACAATATAGCCACAAGTAGAGTTATATGTAAAGATATGTAAATATAACAACAATATAACCACAAGTACAGTTATATGTAAACAAACAACAATATAGCCACAAGTAGAGTTATATATGTAAAGATATGTAAATAAACAACAATATAACCACAAGTACAGTTATATGTAAACAAACAACAATATAGCCACAACAAGTAGAGTTATATGTAAATAAACAACAATATAACCACAAGTAGAGTTATATGTAAACAAACAACAATATAGCCACAAGTAGAGCAAAATGTAAATAAACAACAATATAACATCAAGTAGAGTTATATGTAAAGATATCTAAATAAACAACAATATAACCACAAGAAAAGTTATATGTAAACAAACAACAATATAGCCACAAGAAGAATGATATGTAAAGATATCTAAATAAACATCAATATAACCACAAGTACAGTTATATGTAAACAAACAACAATATAGCCACAAGTAGAGCGAAATTTAAATAAACAGCAATATAACATCAAGTAGAGTTATATGTAATCAAACAACAATATAGCCACAAGTAGAGCTATATGTAAAGATATGTAAATAAACAAATATATAACCACAAGTACAGTTATATGTAAACAATAAAACAATATAGCCACAAGTAGAGCGAAATGTAAATAAACAACAATATAACCACAAGTACATTTATATATAAACAAACAACAACATAGGCAAAAGTAAAGTAAAATGTAAATAAACAACAATATAACCACAAGTACAGTTACATGTAAACAAACAAAAATATAGCCACAAGTAAAGTTATGTGTAGAGATATGTAAATAAATAACAATATAACCACAAGTAGAGTTATATGTAAACAAACAACAATATGGCCACAAGTAGAGTGAAATGTAAATAAACAACAATATAACCACAAGTAAAGTTATATGTAAACAAACAAAAATAGAGCCACAAGTAGAGCTATATGTAAAGTAAATAAACAACAATATAACCACAAGTAGAGTTATATGTAAACAAACAACAATATAGCCACAAGTAGAGTTATATGTAAAGATATCTAAATAAACAACAATATAACCACAAGAAAAGTTATATGTAAACAAACAACAATATAGCCACAAGTAGAGCTATATGTAAACAAACAACAATATAGCCACAAGTAGAGAGAAATGTAAATAAACAACAATATAACCACAAGTAAAGTTATATGTAAACAAACAACAATATAGCCACAAGTAGAGCTATATGTAAATAAACAACAATATAACATCAAATAGTTATATGTAAACAAACAACAATATAGCCACAAGTAGAGCTATATCTGAAGATATGTAAATAAACAATATAACCACAAGTACAGTTATATGTAAACAAACAACAATATAGCCACAAGTAGAGCGAAATGTAAATAAACAACAATATAACCACAAGTACAGTTATATGTAAACAAACAACAATATAGCCACAAGTAGAGTTATATGTAGTTATATGTAAACAAACAACAATATAACCACAAGTACAGTTATATGATATGTAAATAAACAACAATATAAACAAGTACAGTTATATGTAAACAAACAACAATATAGCCACAAGTAGAGTTATATGTAAAGATATGTAAATAAACAACAATATAACCACAAGTACAGTTATATGTAAACAAACAACAATATAGCCACAAGTAGAAGAATAAATAAACAACAATATAACCACAAGTACAGTTATATGTAAACAAACAACAATATAGCCACAAGTAGAGTTATATGTAAACAAACAACAATATAGCCACAAGTAAACAACAATATAACCACAAGTACAAGTAGAGATATGTAAATAAACAACAATATAACCACAAGTACAGTTATATGTAAACAAACAACAATATAACCACAAACAGTTATATGTAAATGTAAAACAACAATATAACCACAAGTATAGTTATATGTAAACAAACAACAATATAACCACAAGTACAGTTATATGTAAACAAACAACAATAAGAATGTAAATAAACAACAATATAACCACAAGTACAGTTATATGTAAACAAACAACAATATAGCCACAAGTAGAGTTATATGTAAAGATAAATAAACAACAATATAACCACAAGTACAGTTATATGTAAAAAACAACAACAATATAACAACAATAAGTAGAGTTATATGTAAACAAACAACAATATAACCACAAGTAGTTATAGCTATATGTAAATAAACAACAATATAACCACAAGTACAGTTATATGTAAACAAACAACAATATAGCCACAAGTAGAGCTATATGTAAAGATATGTAAATAAACAACAATATAACCACAAGTACAGTTATATGTAAACAAACAACAATATAGCCACAAGTAGAGCGAAATGTAAATAAACAACAATATAACCACAAGTAAGTTATATGTAAAAAAACAATATAGCCACAAACAATATAAACAACAATATAACCACAAGTAGAGTTATATGTAAACAAACAACAATATAGCCACAAGTAGAGTTATATGTAAATAAACAACAATATAACCACAAGTAGAGTTATATGTAAACAAACAACAATATAGCCACAAGTAGATAAATATATAAATAAACAACAATATAACCACAAGTACAGTTATATGTAAACAAACAACAATATAACCACAAGTAGAGTTATATGTAAATAAACAACAAATAAACAAGTACAAAACAACAATATAGCCACAAGTAGAGTTATATGTAAACAAACAACAATATATGTAAACCACAAGTATAGCCACAAGTAGATGTAAATAAACAACAATATAACATCAAATAGTTATATGTAAACAAACAACAATATAGCCACAAGTAGAGCTATATCTGAAGATATGTAAATAAACAATATAACCACAAGTACAGTTATATGTAAACAAACAACAATATAGACACAAGTAGAGCAAAATTAAAATAAACAGCAATATAACATCAAGTAGAGTTATATGTAAACAAACAACAATATAGCCACAGTAGAACGATATGTAAAGATATGTAAATAAACAACAATATAACCACAAGTACAGTTATATGTAAACAAACAACAATATAACCACAAGTATAGTTATATATAAACAAACAACAATATAGCCACAAATAGAGCTATATGTGAATAAACAGCAATATAACATCAAGTAGAGTTATATGTAAACAAACAACAATATAGCCACAGTAGAACGATATGTAAAGATATGTAAATAAACAACAATATAACCACAAGTACAGTTATATGTAAATAAACAACTATATAAACACATGTACAGTTATTAAAGAAACAACGATATAACCACAAGTACAGTTATATGTAAACAAACAACAATATAGCCTTAAGTAGAGCGAAATTTAAATAAACAACAATATAACATCAAGTAGAGTTATATGTAAACAAACAACAATATAGCCACGAGTAGAGTTATATGCAAAGATATGTAAATAAACAACAATATAACCACAAGTACAGTTATATGTAAACAAACAACAATATAGCCACAAGTAGAGCGAAATGTAAAGATATGTAAATAAACAACAATATAACCACAAGTACAGTTAAATGTAAACAAACAACAATATAGCCACAAGTAGAGCATATGTATATGTAAATAAACAACAATATAACCACAAGTAGAGTTATATGTAAACAAACAACAATATAGCCACAAGTAGAGTTATATGTAAAGATATGTAAATAAACAACAATATAACCACAAGTAAAGTTATATGTAAACAAACAACAATATAGCCACAAGTAGAGATATGTAAAGATATGTAAATAAACAACAATATAACCACAAGTACAGTTATATGTAAACAAACAACAATATAGCCACAAAGTAGAGCTATATGTAAAGATATGTAAATAAACAACAATATAACCACAAGTACAGTTATATGTAAACAAACAACAATATAGCCACAAGTAGAGTTATATGTAAAGATATGTAAATAAACAACAATATAACCACAAGTACAGTTATATGTAAACAAACAACAATATAGCCACAAGTAGAGTATATGTAAATAAACAACAATATAACCACAAGTAGAGTTATATGTAAACAAACAACAATATAGCCACAAGTAGAGCTATAGTTATATGTAAATAAACAACAATATAACCACAAGTAAAGTTATATGTAAACAAACAACAATATAACCACAAGTAGAGTTATATGTAAACAAACAACAATATAGCCACAAGTAGAGTATATGAGAAATGTAAATAAACAACAATATAACCACAAGTAAAGTTATATGTAAACAAACAACAATATAGCCACAAGTAGAGCTATATAAATAAACAACAATATAACACAAACAGTTATATGTAAACAAACAACAATATATACCACAAGTAGTTATAGTTATATGTAAACAAACAACAATATAACCACAAGTAGAGTTATATGTAAATAAACAACAATATAAAGATATGTAAATAAACAACAATATAACCACAAATAAGTTATATGTAAACAAACAACAATATAGCCACAAATAGAGCTATATATGTAAATAAACAGCAATATAACATCAAGTAGAGTTATATGTAAACAAACAACAATATAGCCACAAGTAGAGCTATATGTAAAGATATGTAAATAAACAAATATATAACCACAAGTACAGTTATATGTAAACAATAAAACAATATAGCCACAAGTAGAGCGAAATGTAAATAAACAACAATATAACCACAAGTACAGTTATATATAAACAAACAACAATATAGCCACAAAGTAAAAGTATGTAAATAAACAATAATATAACCACAAGTACAGTTACATGTAAACAAACAAAAATATAGCCACAAGCAAAGTTATGTGTAGAGATATGTAAATAAATAACAATATAACCACAAGTAGAGTTATATGTAAACAAACAACAATATGGCCACAAGTAGAGTGAAATGTAAATAAACAACAATATAACCACAAGTAAAGTTATATGTAAACAAACAACAATATAGCCACAAGTAGAGCTATATGTAAAGAAATGTAAATAAACAACAATATAACCACAAGTAGAGTTATATGTAAACAAACAACAATATAGCCACAAGTAGAGTTATATGTAAAGATATCTAAATAAACAATAATATAACCACAAGAAAAGTTATATGTAAACAAACAACAATATAGCCACAAGTAGAGCTATATGTAAACAAACAACAATATAGCCACAAGTAGAGAGAAATGTAAATAAACAACAATATAACCACAAGTAAAGTTATATGTAAACAAACAACAATATAGCCACAAGTAGAGCTATATGTAAATAAACAACAATATAACATCAAATAGTTATATGTAAACAAACAACAATATTATGTAAATAAACAACAATATAACCACAAGTAAAGTTATATGTAAACAAACAACAATATACCCACAAGTACAGTTATATGTAAACAAACAACAATATAGCCACAAGTAGAGCTATATCTGAAGATATGTAAATAAACAATATAACCACAAGTACAGTTATATGTAAACAAACAACAATATAGCACACAAGTAGAGCAAAATTTAAAATAAACAGCAATATAACATCAAGTAGAGTTATATGTAAACAAACAACAATATAGCCACAAGTAGAGTTATATGTAAAGATATGTAAATAAACAAATATATAACCACAAGTACAGTTATATGTAAACAAAGAACAATATAGCCACAAGTAGAGCGAAATGTAAATAAACAACAATATAACCACAAGTACATTTATATATAAACAAACAACAATATAGCAACAAGTAGAGTAAAATGTAAATAAACAACAATATAACCACAAGTACAGTTATATGTAAAGAAATAACAATATAGCCACACAAGTAAGAGTTATATGTAAGAATATGTAAATAAACAACAATATAACCACAAGTACAGTTATATGTAAACAAACAACAATATAGCCACAAGTAGAATATGTATGTAAATAAACAACAATATAACCACAAGTAAAGTTATATGTAAACAAACAACAATATAGTTACAAGTAGACAATTATATGTAAATAAACAACAATATAACATCAAATAGAGCGAAATGTAAATAAACAACAATATAACCACAAGTACAATTATATGTAAACAAACAACAATATAGCCCCAAGTAGAGCTATATGTAAAGAAATGTAAATAAACAACAATATAACATCAAGTAGAGTTATATCTAAAGAAACAACAATATAGCCACAAATAGAGCTATATATGAATAAACAGCAATATTACATAAAGTAGAGTTATATGTAAACAAACAACAATATAGCCACAAGTAGTTATATATGTAAAGATATGTAAATAAACAACAATATAACCACAAGTAAAAAGTTATATGTAAACAAACAACAATATAGCCACAAGTAGAGTTATATGTAAATAATCAACAATATAACCACAAGTACAGTTATATGTAAACAAACAACAATATAACCACAAGTAAAGTTATATGTAAACAAACAACAATATAACAAGTAGAGTTATATGTAAATAAACAACAATATAACCACAAGTAGTTATATGTAAACAAACAACAATATGCCACAAGTAGAGTTATATGTGAAAATGTAAACAACAATATAACCACAAGTACAGTTATATGTAAACAAACAACAATATAGACACAAGTAGAGCAAAATTAAAATAAACAGCAATATAATATCAAGTAGAGTTATATGTAAACAAACAACAATATAGCCACAAGTAGAGCTATATGTAAAGATATGTAAATAAACAACAATATAACCACAAGTACAGTTATATGTAAACAAACAACAATATAACCACAAGTATAGTTATATATAAACAAACAACAATATAGCCACAAATAGAGCTATATGTGAATAAACAGCAATATAACATCAAGTAGAGTTATATGTAAACAAACAACAATATAGCCACAGTAGAACGATATGTAAAGATATGTAAATAAACAACAATATAACCACAAGTACAGTTATATGTAAACAAACAACAATATAAACAACATATTATTAATAAACAACAATATAACCACAAGTACAGTTATATGTAAACAAACAACAATATAGCCTTAAGTAGAGCGAAATTTAAATAAACAACAATATAACATCAAGTAGAGTTATATGTAAACAAACAACAATATAGCCACGAGTAGAGTTATATGCAAAGATATGTAAATAAACAACAATATAACCACAAGTACAGTTATATGTAAACAAACAACAATATAGCCACAAGTAGAGAAATGTAAAGATATGTAAATAAACAACAACATTAGAACAAGTACAGTAAAATGTAAACAAACAACAATATAGCCACAAGTAAAGCAAAATTTAAATAAACAACAATATAACGTCAAGTAGAGATTATATGTAAAGAAACAACAATATAGCCACAAGTAGAGTTATATGTAAAGATATCTAAATAAACAATAATATAACCACAAGTACAGTTATATGTAAACAAACAACAATATAGCCACAAGTAGATATATGTAAATAAACAACAATATAACCACAAGTAGAAGATATGTAAATAAACAACAATATAACCACAAGTAGTTATATGTAAACAAACAACAATATAGCCACAAGTAGAGTTATATGTAAATAAACAACAATATAACACAAACAGTTATATGTAAACAAACAACAATATAGCCACAAGTAGAGCTATATGTAAAGATATGTAAATAAACAACAATATAACCACAAGTACAGTTATATGTAAACAAACAACAATATAGCCACAAGTAGAGCAAAATTTAAATAAACAGCAATATAACATCAAGTAGAGTTATATGTAAACAAACAACAATATAGCCACAAAGTTATATGTAAAGAAATGTAAATAAACAACAATATAACCACAAGTAGATGTTATATGTTATATGTAAATAAACAACAATATAACCACAAGTACAGTTATATGTAAACAAACAACAATATAGCCACAAAGTAGAGCTATATGTAAATAAACAACAATATAACACACAAGTAGAGTTATATGTAAACAAACAACAATATAGCCACAAGTAGAGCGATATGTAAAGATATGTAAATAAACAACAATATAACCACAAGTACAGTTATATGTAAACAAACAACAATATAGCCACAAGTAGAGCGTTATATGTAAAGATATGTAAATAAACAACAATATAACCACAAGTACAGTTATATGTAAACAAACAACAATATAGCCACAAGTAGAGCGATATGTAAAGATATGTAAATAAACAACAATATAACCACAAGTACAGTTATATGTAAACAAACAACAATATAGCCACAAGTAGAGCTATATGTAAAGAAACAACAATAAACAACAATATAGTTATATGTAAAGTACAATATAGCCACACAAGTAGAGTTATATGTAAACAAACAACAATATAGCCACAAGTAGAGCGAAATGTGTATATGTAAACAACAATATAACCACAAGTACAGTTATATGTAAACAAACAACAATATAGCCACGAGTAGAGTTATATGCAAAGATATGTAAATAAACAACAATATAACCACAAGTACAGTTATATGTAAACAAACAACAATATAGCCACAGAGTAGACAAGATATGTAAATAAACAACAATATAACCACAAGTACAGTTATATGTAAACAAACAACAATATAGCCACAAACAACAAATGTAAAGATATAAAATAAAAAACAACAATATAACCACAAGTACAGTTATATGTAAACAAACAACAATATAGCCACAAGTAGAGCAAAATTTAAATAAACAACAATATAACATAAATAAACAAGTACAAGTTATATGTAAACAAACAACAATATAGCCACAAGTAGAGCAAAATGTAAATAAACAACAATATAACATCAAGTAGAGTTATATGTAAAGATATCTAAATAAACAACAATATAACCACAAGAAAAGTTATATGTAAACAAACAACAATATAGCCACAAGAAGAATGATATGTAAAGATATCTAAATAAACATCAATATAACCACAAGTACAATTATATGTAAACAAACAACAATATACGCCACAAGTAGAGCGAAATTTAAATAAACAGCAATATAACATCAAGTAGAGTTATATGTAATCAAACAACAATATAGCCACAAGTAGAGCTATATGTAAAGATATGTAAATAAACAAATATATAACCACAAGTACAGTTATATGTAAACAATAAAACAATATAGCCACAAGTAGAGCGAAATGTAAATAAACAACAATATAACCACAAGTACATTTATATATAAACAAACAACAACATAGGCAAAAGTAAAGTAAATGTAAATAAACAACAATATAACCACAAGTACAGTTACATGTAAACAAACAACAATATAGCCACAAGTAAAGTGATATGGAAATGTAAATAAACAACAATATAACCACAAGTACAGTTATATGTAAACAAACAACAATATAGCCACAAGTAGAGCTATATGTAAAGAAATGTAAATAAACAACAATATAACCACAAGTAGAGTTATATGTAAACAAACAACAATATAGCCACAAAGTAGAGTTATATGTAAAATATGTAAATAAACAACAATATAACCACAAGTAAAGTTATATGTAAACAAACAACAATATAACCACAAGTAGAGTTATATGTAAACAAACAACAATATAGCCACAAGTAGAGAGATATGTAAATAAATAAACAATATAACCACAAGTAGAGTTATATGTAAACAAACAACAATATAGCCACAAGTAGAGCTATATGTAAATATAAAAACAACAATATAACCACAAGTAGAGTTATATGTAAACAAACAACAATATAACCACAAGTAGAGCTATATGTAAATAAACAACAATATAACATCAAATAGAGTTATATGTAAATAAACAACAATATAGCCACAAGTAGAGCTATATGTAAAGATATGTAAATAAACAACAATATAACCACAAGTACAGTTATATGTAAACAAACAACAATATAAGTAAACAAAACAACACAAGTAGAGTTATATGTAAACAAACAACAATATAGCCACAAGTAGAGTTATATGTAAATAAACAACAATATAACACAAGTAGAGTATATGTAAAGATATGTAAATAAACAACAATATAACCACAAGTAAAGTTATATGTAAACAAACAACAATATAGCCACAAGTAGAGCTATATGTAAATAAACAACAATATAACCACAAGTAGAGTTATATGTAAACAAACAACAATATAGCCACAAGTAGTTATATGTAAAGATATCTAAATAAACAACAATATAACCACAAGTAAAGTTATATGTAAACAAACAACAATATAACCACAAGTAGAGTTATATGTAAACAAACAACAATATAGCCACAAATAGAGCTATATATGTAAATAAACAACAATATAACATCAAGTAGAGTTATATGTAAACAAACAACAATATAGCCACAAGAACGATATGTAAAGATATGTAAATAAACAACAATATAACCACAAGTACAGTTATATGTAAACAAACAACAATATAGCCACAAGTAGTTATATGTAAACAAACAACAATATAACCACAAGTATGTAAACAAACAACAATATAGCCACAATAGAGCGAAATGTAAATAAACAACAATATAACCACAAGTACAGTTATATGTAAACAAACAACAATATAGCCACAAGTAGAGTTATATGTAAAGATATGTAAATAAACAACAATATAACCACAAGTACAGTTATATGTAAACAAACAACAATATAACCACAAGTAGAGTTATATGTAAAATAAACAACAATATAACCACAAGTACAGTTATATGTAAACAAACAACAATATAGCCACAAGTTATATGTAAACAAACAACAATATAGCCACAAGTACGATATGTAGAAATGTAAATAAACAACAATATAACCACAAGTACAGTTATATGTAAACAAACAACAATATATATGTAAATAAACAACAATATAACCACAAGTACAGTTATATGTAAACAAACAACAATATAGCCACAAGTAGAGCAAATATGTAAAATATAAATAAACAACAATATAACCACAAGTACAGTTATATGTAAACAAACAACAATATAGCCACAAGTAGAGTTAAATGTATATGTAAATAAACAACAATATAACCACAAGTACAGTTATATGTAAACAAACAACAATATAGCCACAAGTAGAGCTATATGTAAAATAATAAACAACAATATAACCACAAGTACAGTTATATGTAAACAAACAACAATATAGCCACAAGTAGAGCTATATGTAAAGATATGTAAACAACAATATAACCACAAGTACAGTTATATGTAAACAAACAACAATATAGCCACAAGTAGAGCGATATGTAAAGATATGTAAATAAACAACAATATAACCACAAGTACAGTTATATGTAAACAAACAACAATATAAAGTAAAGATATGTAAATAAACAACAATATAAACAACAATATAACCAACAAGTACAAGTAGTTATATGTAAACAAACAACAATATAACCACAAGTAAGTTATATGTAAACAAACAACAATATAGCCACAAGTAGAGATATGTAAATAAACAACAATATAACCACAAGTACAGTTATATGTAAACAAACAACAATATAGCCACAACAAGAGCTATATGTAAAGATATGTAAATAAACAACAATATAACCACAAGTACAGTTATATGTAAACAAACAACAATATAGCCACAAGTAGAGCGAAATTTAAATAAACAGCAATATAACATCAAGTAGAGTTATATGTAAACAAACAACAATATAGCCACAAGTAGAGCTATATGTAAAGATATGTAAATAAACAAATATATAACCACAAGTACAGTTATATGTAAACAAACAACAATATAGCCACAAGTAGAGCTATATGTAAAGATATGTAAATAAACAACAATATAACCACAAGTACATTTATATATAAACAAACAACAATATAGCCACAAGTAGAGTAAAATGTAAATAAACAACAATATAACCACAAGTACAGTTATATGTAAACAAACAACAATATAGCCACAAGTAGAGTTATATGTAAGATATGTAAATAAACAACAATATAACCACAAGTACAGTTATATGTAAACAAACAACAATATAGCCACAAGTAGAGTTATAGATATAAAATAAACAACAATATAACCACAAGTAAAGTTATATGTAAATAAACAACAATATAACCACAAGTAAGTTAATATATATACAAACAACAATATACCCACAAATAGAGCTATGTGTAAATAAACAACAATATAACAGCAAGTAAAGTTATATGTAAACAAACAACAATATAACCACAAGTATAGTTATATATAAACAAACAACAATATAGCCACAAATAGAGCTATATGTGAATAAACAGCAATATAACATCAAGTAGAGTTATATGTAAACAAACAACAATATAGCCACAGTAGAACGATATGTAAAGATATGTAAATAAACAACAATATAACCACAAGTACAGTTATATGTAAATAAACAACGATATAACCACAAGTACAGTTATATGTAAACAAACAACAATATAGCCACAAGTAGAGCGAAATGTAAATAAACAGCAATATAACATCAAGTAGAGTTATATGTAAACAAACAACAATATAGCCACAAGTAGAGTTAAACAAACAACAATATAGCCACAAAAGATATATAAATAAACAACAATATAACCACAAGTACAGTTATATGTAAACAAACAACAATATAGCCACAAGTAGAGTTATATGCAAAGATATGTAAATAAACAACAATATAACCACAAGTACAGTTATATGTAAACAAACAACAATATAGCCACAAGTAGAGCGAAATGTAAAGATATGTAAATAAACAACAAATATAACCACAAGTGGAGTTATATGTAAACAAACAACAATATAGCCACAAGTAGAGCGAAATTTAAATAAACAGCAATATAACATCAAGTAGAGTTATATGTAAACAAACAACAATATAGCCACAAGTAGAGCTATATGTAAAGATATGTAAATAAACAAATATATAACCACAAGTACAGTTATATGTAAACAAAGAACAATATAGCCACAAGTAGAGCGAAATGTAAATAAACAACAATATAACCACAAGTACATTTATATATAAACAAACAACAACATAGGCAAAAGTAAAGTAAAATGTAAATAAACAACAATATAACCACAAGTACAGTTACATGTAAACAAACAACAATATAGCCACAAGTAAAGTTATGTGTAGAGATATGTAAATAAACAACAATATAACCACAAGTACAGTTATATGTAAACAAACAACAATATGGCCACAAGTAGAGTGAAATGTAAATAAACAACAATATAACCACAAGTAAAGTTATATGTAAACAAACAACAATATAGCCACAAGTAGAGCTATATGTAAATAAACAACAATATAACATCAAGTATAGTTATATGTAAACAAACAACAATATAGCCACAAGTAGAGTTATATGTAAAGATATGTAAATAAACAACAATATAACCACAAGTACAGTTATATGTAAACAAACAACAATATAGCCACAAGTAGAGTTAAGTAAACAAACAACAATATAGCACATATGTAAAGATATGTAAATAAACAACAATATAACCACAAGTACAGTTATATGTAAACAAACAACAATATAGCCACAAGTATATGTAAAGATATGTAAATAAACAACAATATAACCACAAGTACAGTTATATGTAAACAAACAACAATATAGCCACAAGTAGATATTATATGTAAAGAAATAAACAACAATATAACCACAAGTACAGTTATATGTAAACAAACAACAATATAGCCACAAGTAGAGCTATATGTATATGTAAATAAACAACAATATAACCACAAGTACAGTTATATGTAAACAAACAACAATATAGCCACAAGTAGAGCTATATGTAAAGATATGTAAATAAACAACAATATAACCACAAGTACAGTTATATGTAAACAAACAACAATATAGCCACAAGTAGAGCTATATGTTAATATGTAAATAAACAACAATATAACCACAAGTACAGTTATATGTAAACAAACAACAATATAGCCACAAGTAGAGTTATAGTTATATGTAAATAAACAACAATATAACCACAAGTAGAGTTATATGTAAAACAAACAACAATATAAACACAATATAACCACAAGTATAGTTATATGTAAATAAACAACAATATAACCACAAGTACAGTTATATGTAAACAAACAACAATATAGCCACAAGTAGAGTTATATGTAAGATATATAAATAAACAACAATATAACCACAAGTACAGTTATATGTAAACAAACAACAATATAGCCACAAGTAGAGTTATATGTAAAGATATGTAAATAAACAACAATATAACCACAAGTACAGTTATATGTAAACAAACAACAATATAACCACAAGTAGAGTTATATGTAAACAAACAACAATATACCACACAAGTAGAGTTATATGTAAATAAACAACAATATAACCACAAGTAGAGTTATATGTAAAACAAACAACAATATAACCACAAGTACAGTTATATGTAAACAAACAACAATATAGCCACAAGTAGAGTTATATGTAAAAATAAACAACAATATAACCACAAGTACAGTTATATGTAAACAAACAACAATATAGCCACAAGTAAAACGATATATATGTAAAGATATGTAAATAAACAACAATATAACCACAAGTACAGTTATATGTAAACAAACAACAATATAGCCACAAGTAGAGTTAAATGTAAATAAACAACAATATAACCACAAGTACAGTTATATGTAAACAAACAACAATATAGCCACCAGTAAGTAGAGTTATATGTAAATAAAACAACAATATAACACAAGTAGAGTTATATGTAAACAAACAACAATATATGTAAACAAACAACAATATAGCCACAAGTAGAGCTATATGTAAATAAACAACAATATAACACAAGTAGAGTTATATGTAAACAAACAACAATATAGCCACAAGTAGAACGATATGTAAAGATATGTAAATAAACAACAATATAACCACAAGTACAGTTATATGTAAACAAACAACAATATAGCCACAAGTAGAGTTATATGTAAAGAATAAACAACAATATAACCACAAGTACAGTTATATGTAAACAAACAACAATATAGCCACAAGTAGAGTTATATGTAAAGATATCAAAATAAACAACAATATAACCACAAGAAAAGTTATATGTAAACAAACAACAATATAGCCACAAGAAGAGCGATATGTAAAGATATCTAAATAAACAACAATATAACCACAAGTACAGTTATATGTAAACAAACAACAATATAGCCACAAGTAGAGTTATATGCAAAGATATGTAAATAAACAACAATATAACCACAAGTACAGTTATATGTAAACAAACAACAATATAGCCACAAGTAGAGCGAAATGTAAAGATATGTAAATAAACAACAACATAAGCACAAGTACAGTAAAATGTAAACAAACAACAATATAGCCACAAGTAGAGCGATATGTAAAATATGTAAATAAACAACAATATAACCACAAGTAGAGTTATATGTAAACAAACAACAATATAGCCACAAGTAGAGTTATATGTAAATAATATATAATAAACAACAATATAACCACAAGTACAGTTATATGTAAACAAACAACAATATAGCCACAAGTAGAGCTATATGTATATGTAAATAAACAACAATATAACCACAAGTAGAGTTATATGTAAACAAACAACAATATAGCCACAAGTAGAGTTATATGTAAAGATATCTAAATAAACAACAATATAACCACAAGAAAAGTTATATGTAAACAAACAACAATATAGCCACAAGAAGAATGATATGTAAAGATATCTAAATAAACATCAATATAACCACAAGTACAATTATATGTAAACAAACAACAATATAGCCACAAGTAGAGCTATATGTGAAGATATGTAAATAAACAACAATATAACCACAAGTACAGTTATATGTAAACAAACAACAATATAGCCACAAGTAGAGCGATAAATGTAAAGATATGTAAATAAACAACAATATAACCACAAGTACAGTTATATGTAAACAAACAACAATATAGCCACAAGTAGAGCTATATGTAAAGATATGTAAATAAACAACAATATAACCACAAGTACAGTTATATGTAAACAAACAACAATATAGCCACAAGTAGAGCGATATGTAAATAAACAACAATATAACCACAAGTACAGTTATATGTAAACAAACAACAATATAGCCACAAGTAGAGTTATATGTAAAATGTAAATAAACAACAATATAACCACAAGTACAGTTATATGTAAACAAACAACAATATAGCCACAAGTAAGAGTTATATGTAAAGATATGTAAATAAACAACAATATAACCACAAGTACAGTTATATGTAAACAAACAACAATATAGCCACAAGAAAGAGTTATATGTAAATAAACAACAATATAACCACAAGTATAGTTATATGTAAATAAACAACAATATAACACACAGTTATAAAGTTATATGTAAACAAACAACAATATAACCACAACAAGTTAGAGCTAAATGTAACAAAACAACAATATAACATCAAGTAGAGTTATATGTAAACAAACAACAATATAGCCACAGTAGAACGATATGTAAAGATATGTAAATAAACAACAATATAACCACAAGTACAGTTATATGTAAACAAACAACAATATAGCCACAAGTAGAGCAAAATGTAAAGATATGTAAATAAACAACAATATAACCACAAGTACAGTTATATGTAAACAAACAACAATATAGCCACAAGTAGAGCAAAATTTAAATAAACAACAATATAACATCAAGTAGAGTTATATGTAAACAAACAACAATATAGCCACAAGTAGAGTTATATGTAAAGATATCTAAATAAACAACAATATAACCACAAGTACAGTTATATGTAAACAAACAACAATATAGCCACAAGTAGAGCTATATGTAAAGATATGTAAATAAACAACAATATAACACACAAGTACAGTTATATGTAAACAAACAACAATATAGCCACAAGTAGAGTTATATGCAAAGATATGTAAATAAACAACAATATAACCACAAGTACAGTTATATGTAAACAAACAACAATATAGCCACAAGTAGAGCGAAATGTAAAGATATGTAAATAAACAACAATATAACCACAAGTACAGTTATATGTAAACAAACAACAATATAGCCACAAGTAGAGCTATATGTGAAGATATGTAAATAAACAATATAACCACAAGTACAGTTATATGTAAACAAACAACAATATAGCCACAAGAAGAGCGATATGTAAAGATATCTAAATAAACAACAATATAACCACAAGTACAGTTATATGTAAACAAACAACAATATAGCCACAAGTAGAGCTATATGTAAAGATATGTAAATAAACAACAATATAACCACAAGTACAGTTATATGTAAACAAACAACAATATAGCCACAAGTAGAGTAAAATGTAAATAAACAACAATATAACCACAAGTAGAGTTATATGTAAACAAACAACAAATATAGCCACAAGTACAAAAAGTGTACCAAATATGTACAAAATGTAAAAACAACAATATAACCACAAGTACAGTTATATGTAAACAAACAACAATATAGCCACAAGAAGAGCGATATGTAAAGATATGTAAATAAACAACAATATAACCACAAGTACAGTTATATGTAAACAAACAACAATATAGCCACAAGTAGAGCTATATGTAAAGATATGTAAAAAACAACAATATAACCACAAGTACAGTTATATGTAAACAAACAACAATATAGCCACAAGTAGAGCGATATGTAAATATATGTAAATAAACAACAATATAACCACAAGTACAGTTATATGTAAACAAACAACAATATAGCCACAAGTAAAGTTATGTGTAAAGATATGTAAATAAACAACAATATAACCACAAGTACAGTTATATGTAAACAAACAACAATATAGCCACAAGTAGAGTTATATGTAAAGATATCTAAATAAACAACAATATAACCACAAGTAAAGTTATATGTAAACAAACAACAATATAACCACAAGTATAGTTATATATAAACAAACAACAATATAGCCACAAATAGAGCTATATGTAAATAAACAACAATATAACCACAAGTAGAGTTATATGTAAACAAACAACAATATAGCCACAGTAGAACGATATGTAAAGATATGTAAATAAACAACAATATAACCACAAGTACAGTTATATGTAAATAAACAACTATATAAACACATGTACAGTTATTAAAGAAACAACGATATAACCACAAGTACAGTTATATGTAAACAAACAATAATATAGCCTTGAGTAGAGCGAAATTTTAATAAACAGCAATATAACATCAAGTAGAGTTATATGTAAACAAACAACAATATAGCCACAAGTAGAGTTATATATAAACAAACAACAATATAGCCACAAATAGAGCTATATGTGAATAAACAGCAATATAACTTCAAGTAGAGTTATATGTAAACAAACAACAATATAGCCACAGTAAAACGATATGTAAAGATATGTAAATAAACAACAATATAACCACAAGTACAGTTATATGTAAATAAACAACTATATAAACACATGTACAGTTATTAAAGAAACAACGATATAACCTCAAGTACAGTTATATCTAAACAAACAACAATATAGCGATAAGTAGAGTTATATCTAAAGATATCAAAATAAACAACTATATAACCACAAGAAAAGTTATATGTAAACAAACAATAATATAGCCACAAGTAGAGCTATATGTGAAGATATGTAAATAAAGAACAATATAATCACAAATACAGTTATATGTAAACAAACAACAATATAGCCACAAGTAGAGCGAAATGTAAAGATATGTAAAGAAACAACAATATAACCACAAGTACAGTTATCTGTAAACAAACAACAATATAGCCACAAGTAGAGCTATATGTAAATAAACAACAATATAACATCAAATAGTTATATGTAAAGAAACAACAATATAGCCACAAGTAGAGCTATATCTGAAGATATGTAAATAAACAATATAACCACAAGTACAGTTATATGTAAACAAAGAACAATATAGCCACAAGTAGAGCAAAATGTAAATATATGTAAATAAACAACAATATAACCACAAGTACAGTTATATGTAAACAAACAACAATATAGCCACAAGTAGAGCAAAATTTAAATAAACAGCAATATAACATCAAGTAGAGTTATATGTAAACAAACAACAATATAGCGATAAGTAGAGTTATATCTAAAGATATCTAAAAAAACAACAATATAACCACAAAAAGTTATATGTAAACAAACAACAATATAGCCACAAGAAGAGTGATATGTAAAGATATCTAAATAAACAACAATATAACAACAAGTACAGTTATCTGTAAACAAACAACAATATAGCCACAAGTAGAGCTATATGTGAAGATATGTAAATAAACAATATAACCACAACTACAGTTATATGTAAACAAACAACAATATAGCCACAAGAAGAGCGATGTGTAAAGATATCTAAATAAACAACAATATAACCACAAGTACAGTTATCTGTAAACAAACAACAATATAGCCACAAGTAGAGCTATATGTGAAGATATGTAAATAAACAATATAACCACAAGTACAGTTATATGTAAACAAACAACAATATACGCCACAAGTAGAGCGAAATGTAAATAAACAACAATATAAGCACAAGTACATTTATATATAAACAAACAACAATATAGCCACAAGTAGAGTAAAATGTAAATAAACAACAATATAACCACAAGTACAGTTATATGTAAACAAACAAAAATATAGCCACAAGTAAAGTTATGTGTAGAAATATGTAAATAAACAATAATATAACCACAAGTACAGTTATATGTAAACAAACAACAATATAGCCACAAGAAAAGTTATATGTAAACAAACAACAATATGACCACAAGTATAGTTATGTGTAAATAAACAACAATATAACAGCAAGTAAAGTTATATATAAACAAACAACAATATACCCACAAATAGAGCTATGTGTAAATAAACAGCAATATAACATCAAGTAGAGTTATATGTAAACAAACAAGAATATAGCCACAATAGAACGATATGTAAAGATATGTAAATAAACAACAATATAACCACAATTACAGTTATATGTAAACAAACAACAATATAGCTTCAAGTAGAGCGAAATTTAAATAAACGGCAATATAACATCAAGTAGAGTTATATGTAAACAAACAACAATATAGCCACAAGTAGAGCAAAATTTAAATAAACAGCAATATAACATCAAGTAGAGTTATATGTAAACAAACAACAATATAGCGATAAGTAGATTTATATGTAAAGATATCTAAATAAACAACAATATAACCACAAGTACAGTTATCTGTAAACAAACAACAATATAGCCACAAGTAGAGCTATATGTGAAGATATGTAAATAAACAATATAACCACAAGTATAGTTATATGTAAACAAACAACAATATAGCCACAAGTAGAGCGAAATGTAAAGATATGTAAATAAAGAACAATATAACCACAAGTACAGTTATATGTAAACAAACAACAATATAGCCACAAGTAGAGCGAAATGTAAAGATATGTAAAGAAACAACAATATAACCACAAGTACAGTTATCTGTAAACAAACAACAATATAGCCACAAGTAGAGCTATATCTGAAGATATGTAAATAAACAATATAACCACAAGTACAGTTATATATAAACAAAGAACAATATAGCCACAAGAAGAGCGATATGTAAAGATATCTAAATAAACAACAATATAACCACAAGTACAGTTATCTGTAAACAAACAACAATATAGCCACAAGTAGAGCTATATGTGAAGATATGTAAATAAACAATGTAACCACAAGTGCAGTTATATGTAAACAAACAACAATATACGCCACAAGTACAGCGAAATTTAGATAAACAGCAATATAACATCAAGTAGAGTTATATGTAAACAAACAAGAATATAGCCACAAGTAGAGCTATATGTAAAGATATGTAAATAAACAACAATATAACCACAAGTACAATTATATGTAAACAAAAAACAATATAGCCACAAGTAGAGCGAAATGTAAATAAACAACAATATAACCACAAGTACATTTATATATAAACAAACAACAATATAGCCACAAGTAGAGTAAAATGTAAATAAACAACAATATAACCACAAGTACAGTTATATGTAAACAAACAACAATATAGACACAAGTAATGTTAAGTGTAAAGATATGTAAATAAACAACAATATAACCACAAGTACAGTTATATGTAAACAAACAACAATATAGCCACAAGTAGAGTTATATGTAAAGATATCTAAATAAACAACAATATAACCACAAGAAAAGTTATATGTAAACAAACAACAATATAACCACAAGTATAGTTATTTATAAACAAACAACAATATACCCACAAATAGAGCTATGTGTAAATAAACAACAATATAACAGCAAGTTATATGTAAACAAACAACAATATAGCCACAAATAGAGCTATATGTGAATAAACAGCAATATAACATCAAGTAGAGTTATATGTAAACAAACAACAATATAGCCACAATAGAACGATATGTAAAGATATGTAAATAAACAACAATATAACCACAATTACAGTTATATGTAAACAAACAACAATATAGCTTCAAGTAGAGCGAAATTTAAATAAACAGCAATATAACATCAAGTAGAGTTATATGTAAACAAACAACAATATAGCCACAAGTAGAGCAAAATTTAAATAAACAGCAATATAACATCAAGTAGAGTTATATGTAAACAAACAACAATATAGCGATAAGTAGATTTATATGTAAAGATATTTAAATAAACAACAATATAACGACAAGTACAGTTATATGTAAACAAACAACAATATAGCCACAAGTAGAGCGAAATGTAAATAAACAACAATATAACATCAAGTAGAGTTATATGTAAAGATATCTAAATAAACAACTATATAACCACAAGAAAAGTTATACGTAAACAAACAACAATATAGTCACAAGAAGAGCGATATGTAAAGATATCTAAATAAACAACAATATAACCACAAGTACAGTTATCTGTAAACAAACAACAATATAGCCACAAGTAGAGCGAAATGTAAAGATATGTAAAGAAACAACAATATAACCACAAGTACAATTATATGTAAACAAACAACAATATACGCCACAAGTAGAGCGAAATTTAAATAAACAGCAATATAACATCAAGTAGAGTTATATGTAAACAAACAATAATATATAGCCCCAAGTAGAGCTATATGTAAAGATATGTAAATAAACAAATATATAACCACAAGTACAGTTATATGTAAACAAAGAACAATATAGCCACAAGTAGAGCGAAATGTAAATAAACAACAATATAACCACAAGTACATTTATATATAAACAAACAACAATATAGCCACAAGTAGAGTAAAATGTAAATAAACAACAATACAGCCACAAGTAGAGCTATATATAAATAAACAACAATATAACATCAAGTAGAGTTATATGTAAAGAAACAACAATATAGCCACAAGTAGAGTTATATGTAAAGATATCTAAATAAACAACAATATAACCACAAGAAAAGTTATATGTAAACAAACAACAATATAACCACAAGTATAGTTATCTATAAACAAACAACAATATACCCACAAGTAGAGCTATATGTGAATAAACAGCAATATAACATCAAGTAGAGTTATATGTAAAGAAACAACAATATAACCACAAGTACAGTTATATGTAAACAAACAACAATATAGCTTCAAGTAGAGCGAAATTTAAATAAACAGCAATATAACATCAAATAGAGTTATATGTAAACAAACAACAATATAGCCACGAGTAGAATTATATGTAAAGATATGTAAATAAACAACAATATAACCACAAGTACAGTTATATGTAAACAAACAACAATATAACCACAAGTAGAGCGAAATGTAAATAAACAACAATATAACCACAAGTACAGTTATATATAAACAAACAACAATATAGCCACAAGGAGAGTCATATGTAGAGATATGTAAATAAACAACAATATAAGCACAAGTACAGTTATATATAAACAAACAACAATATAACCACAAGTAGAGCTATATGGAAATAAACAGCAATATAACATCAATTTGAGTTATATGTAAACAAACAACAATATAGCCACAAGTAGAGCGAAATGTAAAGATATGTAAATAAACAACAATATAATCACAAGTACAGTTATTTGTACACAAACAACAATATAGCCACAAGTAGAGCGATATGTAAAGATATGTAAATAAACAACAATATAACCACAAGTACAGTTATATGTAAATAAACAACTATATAACCACATGTACAGTTATTAAAGAAACAACAATATAACCACAAGTACAGTTATATATAAAGAAACAACAATATAGCCACAAGTAGAGTTATATGTAAACAAACAACAATATAGCCACAAGTAGAGCGAAATGTAAATAAACAACAATATAACATCAAATAGAGTTATATGTAAACAAACAACAATATAGCCACAAGTAGAGCGAAATGAAAAGATATGTAAATAAACAACAATATAACCACAAGTACAGTTATATGTAAACAAAGAACAACATAGCCACAAGGAGAGCGAAATTGAAATAAACAGCAATATAACATCAAGTATAGTTATATGTAAACAAACAACAATATAGCGATAAGTATAGTTATATGTAAAGATATGTAAATAAACAACAATATAACCACAAGTACAGTTATATATAAACAAACAACAATATAACCACAAGTATAGTTATGTGTAAATAAACAACAATATAGCCACAAGTAGAGCGAAATGTAAATAAACAACAATATAATCACAAGTACAGTTATATATAAACAAACAACAATATAGCCACAAGTAGAGCTATATGTAAATAAACAACAATATAACATCAAGTAGAGTTATATGTAAAGAAACAACAATATGGCCACAAGTATAGCGAAATGTAAATAAACAACAATATAACCACAAGTAAAGTTATATGTAAACAAACAACAATATAGCCACAAGTAGAGCTATATGTAAATAAACAAGAATATAACATCAAGTAGAGTTATATGTAAACAAACAACAATATAGCCACAAGTAGAGCGAAATGTGAAGATATGTAAATAAACAATATAACCAGAAGTACAGTTATATGTAAACAAACAACAATATAGCCACAAGTAGAGCGAAAATTAAAGATATGTAAATAAACAACAATATAACCACAAGTACAGTTATATGTAAACAAAGAACAATATAGCCACAAGTAGAGCGAAATTGAAATAAACAGCAATATAACATCAAGTAGAGTTATATGTAAACAAACAACAATATAGCGATAAGTAGAGTTATATGCAAAGATATGTAAATAAACAACAATATAACCACAAGTACAGTTATATATAAACAAACAACAATATAGTCACAAGTAGAGCTATATGTAAATAAACAACAATATAACATGAAGTAGAGTTATATGTAAACAAACAACAATATAGCCGCAAGTAGAGCGAAATGTAAATAAACAACAATATAACATCAAATAGAGTTATGTGTAAACAAACAACAATATAGCCAGAAGTAAAGTTATATGTAAAGATATGTAAACAAACAACAATATGGCCACAAGTATAGCGAAATGTAAATAAACAACAATATAACCACAAGTAAAGTTATATGTAAACAAACAACAATATAGCCACAAGTAGAGCTATATGTAAATAAACAACAATATAACATCAAGTAGAGTTATATGTAAACAAACAACAATATAGCCACAAGTAGAGCTATATGTGAAGATATGTAAATAAACAATATAACCACAAGTACAGTTATATGTAAACAAACAATAATATAGCCACAAGTAGAGCGATATGTAAAGATATGTAAATAAACAACAATATAACCACAAGTACAGTTATATGTAAATAAACAACTATATAACCACATGTACAGTTATTAAAGAAACAACAATATAACCACAAGTACAGTTATATGTAAACAAACATCAATATAGCCACAAGTAGAGCGAAATGTAAATAAACAACAATATAACATCAAATAGAGTTATATGTAAACAAACAACAATATAGCCACAAGTAGAGCTATATGTAAAGATATGTAAATAAACAACAATATAATCACAAGTACACTTATATTTATACAAACAACAATATAGCCACATGTAATGTATAATATAGTTAGTGTTTGTAATGTACATCAGGGTTATTGTTATTTAAGTACACTAGTATAGTGTTTGTAATGTATATTAGGGTTACTGTTATTAAAGTATCCTGGTATAGTGTTTCTAATGTATAATATAGTTAGTGTTTGTAATGTACATTAGGGTTATTGTTATTAACACTTCTAAGAAAAGACGTTTCTAGTCCTGATTTCTCCAAGCCCGTTCCCCTGGCTTTGGTTTCGCTAGATAGTAGATAGGGACAGTGGGAATCTCGTTAATCCATTCATTAATGGATTTAAATGGCAATTTCATTTAAATACAAAATTATTAGCCTTATATTAATAACCTTTCAAGTTGCTCTGGGGCCTATTAGGCCCCACTTTTCGTAGGAGTGTTAAAGTACACTGGGTTAGTGTTATTAAAGTACACCAGTATAGTGTTTGCAATGTATATTAGGGTTATGTTATTAAAGTACACTGGGTTAGTGTTATTAAAGTACCCTAGTATAGTGTTTGTAATGTATATTAGGGTTAGTGTTATTAAAGTACCCTAGTATAGTGTTTGTAATGTATATTAGGGTTAGTGTTATTAAAGCTCTAGCCACGACCCGTTAAATATTTAGTTGTTTTCATGCCTTTTGCTGGAATATTTTTATTGCATTATTTACTATATTTCAGCTACACTTTCTTGTACGTATTACGTATTATGTCGGTAAATCCCAAACTATTTAAAAATCTCAGGATGATCGAACAAACAAACTAATATTCGCATAGCTTGATTTATTAAAATTACACGTAATTAACTTTATTTTGAAAACTTACACGTAAAGTAAACAAAGTAAAGTATAACAGTGTACAGAGTAGGCAGCTGTTTTGACCGTTCAATGTACGTGATGGTTTTACGAGTTGAAACATAGAAACACAAGAAAGTACAATGAAATCTATGGTAAAGAAACAAATAAATAGCTAAAAGGTGTTTATTACAGTCTATGAATCGAACCTTAACCAAAATATTGTAAAGCTAAACTAATGTAAAACTATAACCTAGCTGTATATGTATTGTAAAGCTAAACTAATGTATAACCTAGCTGTATATGTATTGTAAAGCTAAACTAATGTATAACCTAGCTGTATATGTATTGTAAAGCTACACTAATGTAAGTCTATAACCTAGCTGTATATGTATTGTAAAGCTAAACTAATGTATAACCTTGCTGTATATGTATTGTAAAACTAAACTAATGTATAACCTAGCTGTATATGTATTGTAAAACTAAACTAATGTAAAACCTAGCTGTATATGTATTGTAAAGCTAAACTAATGTAAAACCTAGCTGTATATGTATTGTAAAGCTAAATTAATGTAAAACCTAGCTGTATATGTATTGTAAAGCTAAACTAATGTAAAACCTAGCTGTATATGCAGAAGCGTTTTGACAAATGTCTGATTGGAAACTTACTACGCATGCGTATTTTCGATCTGAATAAGTCGATAAATCTTACAGCTGTTGAATTTAGTTAAAAGTTAATTTTCTTAAGAAAATTACACGCGAGTAAAGTGTTGTTTATGTGATACACTTTCCAAATGAAAAATTTAAATTATAATCCAAGTTATTTGTCACTTGGTGTTAACAAGCCTTACTTATCTTGCACCATACTGGTTCTATTAAAATTCTTGAAGAACAAAACCAAGATAAAGATAAAAGAAAGACAAACTTCTTTCTTTTAATGATAATTGTTGTGTTTGCTCGAGGAACTTTCGAGGAAAGTTCTGGACAGACAAATGCAAGAATAATTTATATATAAACGCTGGGATTCTATAATTAATGTGTCTGGAATTCCTATTTTTAGATAAGTTGCGCCGCTCTACCTTGTGAAAATGGAGGAACATGTCACGAAGTAAACAACGAATTCAGGTGTGAATGTAGTCGAGGCTGGTGTGGTGTGAAATGTGGTGACCGTAAGTAAACACTTTATTCTACTCTAGGTCTGTTTCTAACGTAATCGATGTTTCACCTCTGTATATAGAACTGGTGTCTGTTTCGTTCTAGCTCATTTCAACGTCACCACTGACACTTGTATTTGGGGCTACGATCTGGTAGTCCGAGCTATTGACACGGAGGAGGGGTGTGCCAGAAAGTGTCTCCAGAATAGCTTATGCAAGTCATGGGGATTTAGCCGTGATGATAACTACTGCTACGTCAAATCTGTAGACCACACCACCGTATCTCTGACTCCTGGCTGCTACACATTATCAAACCTTCTGTACTTCTATCCACTGAAAGGTTGTGTAAATTAATGTTATAACACTGTTGTGAGGGAACCAGCACTAAATCACCTGACGATTTAATGTAACATTCAGCTCTATTGTTGTGAGGGAACCAGCACTAAATCACCTGACGATTTAATGTAACATTCAGATCCACTGTTGTGAGGGAACCAGCACTAAATCACCTAACGATTTAATGTAGCATTCAGCTCTACTGTTGTGAGGGAACCAGCAATAAATCACCTGACTATTTAATGTAACATTCAGCTCTACTGTTGTAAGGGAACCAACACTAAATCACCTGACTATTTAATGTGACATTCAGCTCTACTGTTGTGAGGGAACCAGAACTAAATCACCTGACGATTTAATGTAACATTCAGATCTACTGTTGTGAGGGAACCAGCACTAAATCACCTGAGGATTTAATGTAACATTCAGATCTACTGTTGTGAGGGAACCAGCACTAAATCACCTGACTATTTAACGTAACATTCAGCTCTACTGTTGTGAGGGAACCAGCACTAAATCACCTGATGATTTAATGTAACATTCAGCTCTACTGTTGTGAGGGGACCAGCACTAAATCATCTGACTATTTAACGTAATATTCAGATCTACTGTTGTGAGTGAACCAGCACTAAATCACCTGACTATTTAACGTAACATTCAGCTCTACTGTTGTGAGGGAACCAGCACTAAATCACCTGACTATTTAATGTAACATTCAGCTCTACTGTTGTGAGGGAACCAACACTAAATCACCTGACGATTTAATGTAACATTCAGCTCTACTGTTGTGAGGGAACCAGCACTAAATCACCTGACGATTTAATGTAACATTCAGCTCTACTGTTGTGAGGGAACCAGCACTAAATCACCTGACAATTTAATGTAACATTTAGCTCTACTGCTGTGAGGGAACCAGCACTAAATCACCTGACAATTTAATGTAACATTCAGCTCTACTGTTGTGAGGGAACCAGCACTAAATCACCTGACGATTTAATGTAACATTTAGCTCTACTGTTGTGAGGGAACCAGCACTAAATCACCTGACTATTTAATGTAATATTCAGCTCTACTGTTGTGAAGAAACCAGCACTAAATCACCTGATTATTTAATGTAACATTCAGCTCTACTGTTGTGAGGGAACCAGCACTAAATCACCTGACTATTTAATGTAACATTCAGTTCTACTGTTGTGAGGGAACCAGCACTAAATCACCTGACTATTTAATGTAACATTCAGCTCTACTGTTGTGAGGGAACCAGCACTAAATCACCTGACTATTTAATGTAAAATGCAGCTCTACTCTTGTGAGGGAACCAGCACTAACAGATATTATTATTACATCGTTACTTGTATTAATGAACTAATTCAACATGAAATAAAAGAGTTTATGAACTATTTGTTGTGGATCAATAGATATTTAGCATGAAATGAAGCACTTTATGAACTACCCCTTGTTGTTCAATATACGTTTGACACGAACTAAATCACTTCTAGAAACCACCCCTAACTTAGCTGCAGTTAATCCCGTTAAACTAGTAGAAGTTTTCTTCAGTTAACAAAATTACATATATAAATACCCGTATGTTTACAGGATTATAAAGGAATTTTTCATTCATCTGATGTTCAACGTTTGAACATATATTTGTCCGATTATTCAAACATGATGGATTACTAGTTCTATATAAATACCAATCGAACATGACGGATTACCAGTTCTATGTAAATACCAATCGAACATGACGGGTTACCAGTTCTATGTAAATACCAATCGAACATGACGGATTACCAGTTCTATGTAAATACCAATCGAACATGATAGATTACCAGTTATTTGTTGATACTAATCGAACATGATGCATTACAATTTGTATGTTAATACCAATCGAACATGATGCAATACCAGTTGTATGTTAATGCCAATCGAACATGGCGGATTACCAGTTCTATACTAATACCAACAAAATATGAATTGTACATATGATAAATCCCCACTTTACTTTTAGGTACAACTTGCCACCGATATCTCATATAATACTACAAACAACTATGTGTATCAAAATATACAAGAATGTTAATTTTGTGAGCCGTAAAACTGTTTATAGGTCTCGAAATGATCCACGAAAACCTAGTTTATGTTGCTGTAAACATATGAAGGTCTCAAAAAAAAAAAGACCAGGAAAGAATCAATATGAAAAGAAGTAAGATAAAAATAAACAGACAAAAGAATGAAAGTAAATGTTTTGATTTTAGAAGGAATGTTTCTGTTTGTTGGGTTTAGCAGTAGTTAGCCCTTATGATGACTGAGTAAGTAGTACAACCATGTACTTACTTTTACTCAGAATTTTTAATTAAAGTAAGTGAGAAAAGAACCTGTTCTCAATAGCAGTAATGGAAAGAGGCGTTACCTCAGACTGGTTTGCTAAGTGTTTTTCTTGTTTTTTTTTTCTAACCAGACACGCAATGATCGAGTTTATCAAAAGAGTTATTATACACCTTTAGCAAGAGGCCACGGTTGGATCACGAGTCAGAATTATTTAAATAATCAAGTGCACGACGTGTAATAAAGGCAGTACTTTGAAATATAGATCATTACATTGAAACTAGGAACTACTTACGACAGTACATAGAGTACCTAAAACAACCTCTTCAAAGTTTATGCATAAATATTCAAACATATAAACAATAGCAGATAGACTCCTACATAGTACAATAAAATATTTTGATAAAAACTGGAGAAAAAAATGAACTATTATGCGAACTCTGTATATATGAAGATAGTCCTAAACACCTCTTCCCGATTAATTTATATATTTGATTATGTATAAAAATAAAAAATAAAAAAATAATAATTAATATACATAATAATTAAGTGCTAAAATAAAACAGGCCACCTTTCAGCTAGACCTTAGTGAAAGAACTGATGGTGCAATATACATGGACATCGCCTTGAAAGAAGCCCGAGTAAATGTGTATTACTCTGGCCCTCTTGTATAAATTATTAATATACTAAACAGTTCACACTATCAAGGAAAAGGAAGGAGGAAGAGGTCAAGTGCACCTGACCCTCCCGGGTATACAAAGTATACACCCAGACAACAAGACCCTCCCGGGTATACAAAGTATACATCCAGACAACAAGACCCTTCCGGGTATACAAAGTATACACCCAAACAACAAGACCCTCCCGGGTATACAAAGTATACCCCCAAATAACAAGACCCTCCCGGGTATACAAAGTATACACCCAGACAACAAGACCCTCTCGGGTATACAAAGTATACACCCAAACAACAAGACCCTCCCGGGTATACAAAGTATACACCCAGACAACAAAACCCTCCCGGGTATACAAAGTATACAAGAAGCGAGAGAGAGAACTAGAAACTACCAGCCATGGGTCGTCCAAAAATGAACGGTTCAGCTATAATATCTGACATTCGAACACATTTAACTGGTTAAAACAAGCACGTGATTTAGTTGTAATTCTCCGTTTAAGTTGCATTACATTCAAAGTCATGTTTGTAATTAAGCACAAACCTACCAAATGGGCTGTCTGCACCGTGCCCACATGGATATCAAACCCCTGATTCTAGCGATATTAGCACAGATTTATCAATTTTTGTTGTATTTAATAAAATTAAAACAGGATATTTCATTTGTCAACAATCAATAAATAATTGTTAATGTCTTATGTTGAAAATGTTTAGTTTTAAAACAAAATTAGCACCTAAAGATATAATAAAATTCTAATAACTGGTTCTGGAAGTTGCTGAATCGTTTCGTTTTGTTTGTAGTTAGACACATTACTACGACTAGGCTGTCTGTGCTCTGCTGGTTTCTTTGATTCTAAGACATATCGTTCTTACTATTTTCAGAAGTATCTTTGTTGCAGTATAGTTTGAGAAGGTGTGATTTGGTTTATTAAATCATTTTATAACTAAGTAAGAATCTCATCAACCAGTAAAGATATTCAAGAAGGAAGAAATTCAACTGTTTGTTTTTATTTTAATCAGACATTGATACAGATGATGTCATGAAGTAAAGAAAGGTTAGATTAGATTAATGTCCACACATGTGGAATATCATGAACCACGGCCCGGCATGGCCAGGTGGTTAAGGCACTCGACTCCTAATCTGTGGTTCGCGGGTTCGAATCTCCGTCACACCAAGCATGCTTGCCCTTTCAACCGTGGGGACGTTATAGTGTGACGGTCAATCCTACTATTCGCTGGTAAAAGAGTAGCCCAAAAGTTGTCAGTGATGACTAGCTGCCTACCTCTAGTCTTATACTGCTAAATTAGGGACGGCCAGCGCAGATAGCCCTCGTGTAGCTTTGCGCGAAATTAAAAACAAACAAAAAACAACAATGATGAACAACAGTAGTAATTCATAATATGGATCGTCCATTTCTTCCATTTCTTCTTATTTACTGTTACTTAATATTGTTCCGCTAGCCTTCAACATAAATAGCTGTGAGTATTGCAATAAAACCTATGCAATATTAGTACACTCATCATTGTGTACTGTGTAAAAAAGATTTTAAATGTATTTAACAACTTAGCACATAACAGTGGCTCTATAACTGTTTACACCCATTTAGTTTAATGCAGTCTGTGGTTTATACGAAGCTTCGTATAGTTGCGTGGGGCCATGGTTTTAATTTAACGTTTACACGGCAGGTATTACACGTGTATCATAACGATTATGAAATTATTGTTATAAAAGTATCGATGTGACATATCATTTGTTTATATGTAAGATTATGTCCTTATAGACACGACACTGCTGGTAGGGTTACAGTTTTTACCACAGGATAATCAATTACGTTGGTATTACACAAACGTCCAGGCCTATCTCCTACCACGGGAATATTAAAGCCGTAGTTTAACAGATAGCATCAGACACAGTTTTGAATGTAGAATGGACAATCATGGCGTATCCATCCTTGAAACTGACTCTAAGGAATGGAAAGAATTGTGTAAACGGGAAATGATGATTGTAGACGAAGGTGAGACAAGAGTTGATTAACTGCATATTTTATTTATAAAATGTTTAGTTTCAGCAGCGACGACCCAGAAGAGTTTGGGGTCATCACTACCCAAAATCCATCAGAAATGGATGGCAGAAGGCATATTAATACAATAAAATCGTTTGTTAATTAACACGTTTTCAATCTGGTTCAGTGTGCAGAATGTCACTAAAAGAGGAAATATGGTGAGATGTTTGTTTTTGTTTTATTTCGCGCAAAGCTACACGAGGGCTATTTGCGCTAGCCGTCCCTAATTTAGCAGTGTAAGACAAGAGGGAAGGCAGCTAGTCATTACTGTCTACCACCAACTTTTGGGCTACTATTTTACTAGCGAATAGTGGGATTGATCACAACTTTATAACGCCCTGACGTCTGAAAGGGCGAGCAGGTTTGTGGTGAAGGGGCTTCAAACCTGCGACCTTAAGATTACGAATCTAGTGCCTTAAAGACCTGTCCATGCCAGGCTGGAATCTAGTGCCTTAAACACCTGTCCATGCCGGGCTGAGAAGATGTAGCATACCATGACTGGCCTGAGTATCGTCAGTGGAGAGGGGAAAGTGACTGGCCTGAGTATCGTCAGTGGAGAGAAGGAAACGACTGGCCTGAGTGTCGTCAGTGGAGAGGGAAAAGTGACTGGCCTGAGTATCGTCAGTGGAGATGGGAAAGCGACTGGCCTGAGTGTCGTCAGTGGAAAGAAGGAAACAACTGACCTGAGTGTCGTCAGTGAAAAGAAGGAAACGACTGGCCTGAGTGTCGTCAGTGGAGAGGAGGAAGGGTGAAATATAGAACTATAAGTAACATTAGAAATGCTTACTTGTATACATATGCTATTACATTATTACATATTTTATTATATTTGCATCGATTATACTATTAAAGTATCTGGAGTACACATAACCTGAATAGAAATTATGTAAATAAATATTTAATGAAAGGTTATCTTAAAAACATGAAAAGTTGTTTCATTTATTATATATATATATAATAATATATAAAATAACAGAACACAAGATGTGAAATCGTAAATTTGCATGTACCTCCTCATGGACCCAAGAAATCTTCATTCGACATTTGGTGAAGATCCATCAACAGGGGCAAAGTAGTGGTAGAAAATAGAAACCACAAAAACACTCATCAAAACCGCAAAATGCAAAATTAAAAATTTGTGTTTCTCTACATGGATCTGATGAACCTTCAAATCAATTTTAGTGAAGATCCATCCACACCCTACGAAGTATTTACATAGACATACAACAGACAGTATTATAGGTGGCGCCAGTGTATTAGAATTGCGTGTGACGTATTCATGACGTCATATCTACACCCTGAGAATGGAGAAAAATAAAATTTTCCGCGACGGAAAACGGAGGAGAAACGGAAACATCATGGCCCCTCTTGCAAATCTACATGCACACGTGGTAAAACTTTTGCGAAGCTGAGAGTTGTAAATCGCAAATTTTTTTCCAGTATCATATAAGCAAAAGTTCCACTATAGTATGTACAACTCACAAATTCACATGACCATATATGTATACAGTTTTACAATTAAAACTATAAAGCTGGCATATATCATATATATATATGTACAGAGAGAAAAAATATTAATACTGAAGAGTTGAGACGAATCAAATTAAAGTGAAGGCCTGAATTAAAAACAGTCAAAACCTATGACTAATATTAGTTTGTAATAAGGCTATCTGCTGAGTCTATCGAGGGTGAAAATAGGACTAACATTGGGTCTATCAGTCTTATCCTATGTTAGCCAGTCTCACATGAAGCGGCCCGGCATGGCCAGATGGTTATGGTTCTCAACTCGTAATCTGAAGGTCGTGAGTTTGCATCCCCGTCATACCAAACATGTTTACTCTTTCAGCCGTGGGGGCGTTATTATGTGACGGTCAATCCCACTATTCGTTGGTAAAAGAGTAGCCCAAGAGTTGGCGGTCATGGGTAATTACTACCTGCCTTCCCTTTAGTTTTGCATTCTAAACTAGGGACGGCTAGCGCAGGTAGCCTTCTTGTAGCTTTGCGCGAAATTCAAAAGAAACAAACAAACTCACATAAAGGAATAGAATAATAGAAATATAAATTAGAAGAGTGAGATGTGGATGCTCAAACCCACAACGTCCCACATCTATATCACCCTTCACTGCCTGCAAACAGTTGTGAGAAGGAGAGAGCTCTCCAAAGTAAAGAAGAAAAATACATAACAATGAAAGTAAAGTAATACAACTTGGGTGAAAGTAAGTTAAAGAAACGTATCTTCTGAAGCTAGTAATCCAGTCCCCCATTATGGTGGCAATGCATTTATCAGTAACGCAATAGACGAATTATTCTAGTACGAAGGGTCGCAACCAGTTATCTAAACTAGCTAGTATAACTTCAAACCACCGCCCAATACGTCTACTGTAACTACCAATTTTCATACTCTAACGGTTAGAGTCTAACCAATTATTTATAGGCAGAAAGGTATTCATCCACATAAAGTAGTGCCAAATTGTTTAATGACCTCATTCATAACTAAAAGTCCCCGCTGGAACACCGGTAAGTCTACGGATTTGCAACGCTAAATTCAGGGGTTGGATTCCCCTCGGTGGACTCAGCAGATAACTCAATGTAGTTTTGTTATAAGAAAACATACACACACACAACTAAAAACAGTTATCAGTAACTTTATTAAAAGTTATTTATTTAACATATTTTATATTTCTTATAATTTAATAATTTTATTGAAAGTTTCTTTATTAAATCCATTAAATATTACTTTTTATAAGTATTTCAACATTAATAATAAAATATTGTAATTTATTACAAATTTTACAAAATCTAAATAATTGTAAACTTACAATGTTTAAACAGAAGAGTATGGTACGTTACTATTAAAAGAGGGTAAATCATATATTGGAAACGTAAAATATTTATGTTGTTATGTTTATCAATTATTTTAAATTCTAAATCTAAATATCGTGTTTGTGTATTAGATATTCAAATAAACACCTTGAATGTTTCGTGTAGTTTCTGCTGCACTATTACCTTTTTAAACTCATAAATCATTATATACCTAATGTGTTCCTCAGACACATCCATCTTCATAAGGGTTTATTTGATTAATGATATGAAGTGTAGTTGGGTTAGTTTCTTTTATTTGTCTGAACATTTTTATACACGTCCTACTACATATTTAAGTCATTAAAACCTTCTATAAAGACAGAAATGATGATGCACTTTTTGTATTAAATTTTCGGACATTACTTATGGGATGACCTGGTAATTAAACATTTTACTAATAAAACCAATATTAATGTTAGTTTTACCAATGGGAACTATAACATATTTTACTGATACATCTGTGTGATATTTCTTTAATTTTATATGGGATAATTTAAATTTTATTTTTTAAAGTACATAACCCTTCCATTCTAAAAACCATGTAGGTGGATAATATGTAATATTATTAAGTTTTAAAATATATTCATCAATATAGTTTTCAAACTATTCCAAAATATTTTTCATCTTACATTTTATGTATTTAGACTTTTCTTTAGATATTTCACGTAATATTTTATCTTTTATAATTTTCAACTTACTAATAGCAATATGTTCATGAAAAGCATTAATAAATAAACTATGTTCACAATCAAAAGATTTTGTTTGTTTTGAATTTCGCGCAAAGCTACACGAGGTCTATCTGCGATAGCCGTCCCTAATTTAGCAGTGTAAGACGAGAGGGAGGGCAGCTAGTCATCACCAGACACCACCAACGTTTGGGCTACTCTTTTACCAACGAATAGTGAGGTTGACCGTCACATAATAAAACCTCCACGGCTGGTAGGGCGAGCATGTTTGGTGCAACCGGACTCGAACCCGCGACCCTCGGATTACGAGTCGAAGGCGTTAACACACTTGGTCATGCCGAGCCCATTCAAAAGATATTAGTATTAACTTCATCGTAATTTAAATTAGTTTAAAAAATTTATATAATATAATAGTTGACCAATTGAAACTTCGTATACATATCTAACGGTAGACGTTAAGTTTTTACAAGGAAAATATTATTGTGTATAGATTGATGAATAATTTCAGAAATATGTAAATCACTGAATATTTTATGTCTAAGATTAATTATCAACTATGAAGGTTTTATTTTCCGTTTCTTCTGTTCAAAAATGAAACATTATTAACGTTACTCAATATTTTATAATGTCTACAAGTGTTTTTCATGATCATTTCAAAAGTTATATTTATTTATTACATTAATTAATAGTTTTATTTGGGGAAGATTAAGTTAATAAATCTTTAAACAATAATAATTTAACCCGTTTTACTGTATTACTTCCTATACCTCAAGTTTTATTATTTTTATGAAAAGTTATCTATAAATAAAAAATTAACAATACAATAATCATTACTCAAATTAAAAGATGTAGAATTATTAAAATATTGGTTTAATCCATAAGAATATAATGTTCTTAGTTTTAAAACGTAGAAGTTTTCTCTTCTATTGGTGTCTTCATTAACTATTTCTAATACAGTTATCTTAACAGAGGTAAAAGCATGAATCCTGAAATGTTTTTATTCTGTAGAATTCATTTAATTGTCTATAACTTGAGATCTATGTAAATTTATACGAATGTATGATGGTTTGAAGTTCACCCACATGTTCCATATTACTTTTAGTACATGTTAATAGATAAATTATATTATTTTATTTCACAAAATAAATTTGTGTAAGTAATAGGATGAACAGTATTTAGAGCAGGACATGAGAGACATCTTTTGTTATTATGTTTTATAACATTTGTAGCAATAAAATTACTATAATCAGCTTGCTAGGCTAAATTAGAGTTTATACAATATGTCGTTAGTTGAGGCTGTCACATTCAACTGAATAATGATTGAACAATGTAATAAAAAATTGCAACATAGTCAGCAACAACTAACATTCATTGAATATGTATAGAATATTAATACTGATAGAGTTCAGCTCAATAAAACAAAATATGAATGAAGAACTCACTTAAAAACAGTAAATCTAAACCTCTGACTAATTGAAAGGATCCTCAGGATACAAGTAATAATGTGGGATATAAAATGTGTAGAGACATAAAGTGTAGACATGGGTAATATAAAGTGAGAACATAGGTAATATAAAGTGAGAGCATTGGTAATATAAAGTGAGAACATGGGTAATATAAAGTGAGAACATAGGTAATATAAAGTGAGAGCATGGGTAATATAAAGTGAGAACATGGGTAATATAAAGTGAGAACATAGGTAATATAAAGTGTGAACACTGGTATATAAAGTGAAAACATGGGTAATATAAAGTGAGAACATAGGTAATATAAAGTGTGAACACTGGTATATAAAGTGAAAACATAGGTAATATCAAGTGAAAACATAGGTAATTTAAAGTGAGAACATAGGTAATATAAAGTGAGAACATGGGTAATATCAAGTGAGAACATGGGTAATATAAAGTGAGAACATAGGTAATTTAAAGTGAGAACATAGGTAATATAAAGTGAGAACATGGGTGATATAAAGTGAGAACATGGGTAATATAAAGTGAGAACATAGGTAATATAAAGTGTGAACACTGGTATATAAAGTGAAAACATAGGTAATATCAAGTGAGAACATAGGTAATATAAAGTGAGAACATGGGTAATATCAAGTGAGAACATGGGTAATATCAAGTGAGAACATGGGTAATATAAAGTGAGAACATGGGTAATATAAAAGTGAGAACATGGGTGAGTGAATATAATATAAAGTGAAACATAGGTAATATAAAGTGAGAACATGGGTAATATAAAGTGAGAACATGGGTAATATCAAGTGAGAACATGGGTAATATCAAGTGAGAACATGGGTAATATAAAGTGAGAACATAGGTAATTTAAAGTGAGAACATGGGTGATATAAAGTGAGAACATAGGTAATATAAAGTGAGAGCATAGGTAATATAAAGTGAGAGCATAGGTAATATAAAGTGAGAACATGGGTAATATAAAGTGAGAACATGGGTAATATCAAGTGAGAACATAGGTAATATCAAGTGAGAACATAGGTAATATAAAGTGAGATCATTGGTAATATAAAGTGAGAACATAGGTAATATAAAGTGAGAACATGGGTGATATAAAGTGAGATCATTGGTAATATCAAGTGAGAACATAGGTAATATAAAGTGAGAACATCGGTAATATAAAGTGAGAACATAGGTAATATAAAGTGAGAACATAGGTAATATAAAGTAAGAACATGGGTAATATAAAGTGAGAACATGGGTAATATAAAGTGAGAACATTGGTAATATCAAGTGAGAACATGGGTAATATAAAGTGAGAACATAGGTAATATAAAGTGAGAACATGGGTTATATAAAGTGAGAACATGGGTAATATAAAGTGAGAATATAGGTAATATAAAGTGAATATAAAACAGACAAACAAGCTGAAGCTTTACAACAACAAGATAGGTAATAAGTGAAAATACAACAGCAAGAGAAGCTGCAGGCTTCTAGGTGAGGGGAAGTGATAAAGAACACAGGAACAAGCTGAAGGTTTTCAAGAACAAGACAGGTAAAGTGAAAATACAGCAGTACAAACAAGCTGAAGGCCTACAACAACAAGATAGTTTAGGTGAAGTAAAAAAAAGAACAGGACAATAGGTCTTAAGGTTTACAGCAACAAGATAGGTGTGATAAAGACAAAATGCAACAACACAAACAAGCTCAAGGTTTACCAGAACAAGATAAGGAAAGTAAAGTGAAAATACAACAGCACAATCAAGCTGAATGTTTACAACAACAAGATAAGTAATGGAAAGAGAAAATATAACACCTAACAAGTTGAAGGTTTACAAGAACAAGCTAGGTGAGGGGAAGTGAAAATACAAAACACATCAAAGCTGAAGATTTACAAGCCCAAGATAGGTAAGGTAAAGTTTGTCTACCATGGGTATAAAAAGCTATCATTAATATATCTTGGCCTATCTGTACAGTATCCACCAAGAGAATCTAAACAAAACTAAAAATATATTTTCGCCTATCTGTACTGTGACCACCACGAGCATCTCAATAAAACGATAAATATATCTTGGCCTATCTGTACTGTAACCATTACGAGCATCTAAACTTAATGAAATATATAGCTTGGGTTATATTAGCCTTCATGACTTTTGTGTTTACGTTGTTTATGAAGTGCTGTTATTAGCCATCTCTACCAAATTGTTTACATCTTTATGAAGGATTGGAGAACACCAAGTGTATGTAAGTAAGCCAGCTTCAAGAGTTAATGATAACGACATTTTTATTCGAAATATATTTTTAAACTTATTATTAGTTAATAATAGTACTTTTAAAAGCTGATACTCCAGTGGAAACTATGTCACCTCAATAAATTGTTAACACCATTTTAGTCATCTTGTAATAACAAAAGAAATAAGATAAATAAATTTAAACTTATTAATATGATATTTATTTACGTTACCAGAACTTGTACTCAGTCATTTCACAGATATTGTTTTTAAAAGAAATACTGTTATATCCCATTGTAAAATTCTTATGACCTGTTGATGAGACAATTAAAATACTATTTCGATGAGCAATCCCTACATGGGAGGTGCTGCCACCTATCAAGTAATATCTTTAACTTAGTCATAATAAATACTTTTTTCCCAATTGCTTGGATGTATTTTCATCATAAAATAAATTGTATATTTTCCACTGTTTTAACAACTTTGAGTTTACTTACTGATTAATTATTTCTATTTACATCTTTTAAAGCAAGGAAAATTATTTTAAAGGCAGATACGGCGTTCCAATCGCTGGTGTAATTACTAAAACTTCTGTACTTGAGAGTGATCAGAAGGTATTCAGCAGTAACTGGTAGTAAAATAACGTATTGTGTAGAATAATAAAGTAATTATTTTGAAAATGTGGTGTATTGGGTGATCTGCTGTGTTCTCCACAGACACGTTATCGACACGTTGATTTTATCGTTATAAATCGATAGATCTAAATGCACTTCCACCGTAGGACTATAAAAACGAGTGAAATGTGAACATATATAGTTAATATTGTTCTCGGCAGATGACACCTAAAGCAAGAAAGTTTAAAGTTGAGTGATGATTTCATAGCCGGTAAAGACCACAGTTGAAATATTTTTGTTTCATTATGTGGTGGCGCTCTATTGTGTTAACATAGTCCTTTATTGAAAACAGGGGATGGAGACTTCTTTAACAAGTTTATATAAGATAATATTACATTATTTTCTGAGTTTGAATTAGCTAATTTGCGGTATACAATTTAATTTTAACGGATTTCGTTTGTTTTTAATTTCGCGCAAAGCTACATGAGAGCTATCTGCACCAGCCGTCCCTTATTTAGCAGTGTAAGACTAGAGGGAAGGCAATCAGTCATCACCACCCATCGCCAACTCCTGGGCTACTCTTTTATCAATAAATTGTGGGATTTACCGAACCTTATAACGCCCCACGGCTGAAAGGGCGAACATGTTTGGTGTGACGGAATTTTAACGGGTTATGTCAGTTAGAATACACACCCAACCATGTGTAATAAGGATATTAAATATTTACCAAAATGACACTAAAGAGATATTTTATTTGTTTATTTCATTTTAAGATTATTTTAGTTTTCGAAAATAAATCGTTTTTTTTTCTTTTTATTTCAATATTTAAGAGTGCTAGATGCGGTACTAAGTTGTAAGTTGTCTGATGTGAATGCCTTTGTCAAGCTGGCGAACCGTGATTGAAACCAATTATACTCATCATAAGACATTTTGTTAGGCCTTTTTATCACTACATTTATAATACACTTCCTTCAGGATTTTTAAGAATCAATAGAGTGTAGGATTAAGGAATTACAACCTCATTATATTCATCATATCCATTGCAGATGAAATGTTCCACTTCAGGCCTGCTATGACATAACAGAGTATTTATATAAGACATATAGTGTCAACATGTTTTAGAAGCTGGCGAAGTGTAATAAAAATTAATTTAGTGAACAGGAAACACTAGTATTAGATGTATTATACTTTTAGCAATACATTGTCAGCGTACAACTAATTTATATGTGGTTGAAGGGCTGTTAACACTACATTATTAACGTACAACTAATATATGTGATTAAGGTGCTGTTAACACTACAATATTAATGTACAACTGATATATGTGATTAAGGTGTTGTTAACACTACATTATTAACGTAATCTAATATATGAAGTTCAAGTGCTGTTAACTCTACATTATTAACGTACAACTAAAACATGTGGTTGAAGTGCTGTTAACACTACAATCTTAACGTAAATCTAAAATACATGGTTGAAGTACAATTAACACTATATTTTAACGTACAACTAATTTATTTATTTATTCATCCATATGATACACACACATATAAAACACTTATTATGGGCAAAAGTTTTACCTCATGTTATAATTTATGTACCTAACAGTCATAATAAAATATTATTAAAAACGCTTTAAGTGTGGCTAAAATAAGGATTGAGCATGCACCTTAAAGGAATGAAATCAAATACTGGCGGCCAAACTAGTAACTACACTTATAACATCGATAAGATATATACAACAAATATTCAACTGAAATAGAAACCCTTATAACTCGAGTGCTTTCGAATTGTCCCTGAAGAAGAAAGATTCACCTTTCAAAAGTGCCCTGGTTATAAGGATTTCTATTTCAGTTTTATCAAGATTACGTGTTTTTAGCACATCATTAAATAACAAATATTCATTCATTAGTTAACTAGGCTGAATTTTTTTATTTTACTCGTAATCATGATACAAGTTAAACAAACAATGAATCTGTTTTTGGCTGCAAGGTATTTTTGATTAAATATCATGACTTTAATCAATACACACCAACAAACTACAGCAAGTACAAAAGTGACACTTGATAGTAACCAACATTAGCTTCATGTAACTACATCGTTCGGAACAGACCATTATTATATAGAACTAACCAAATTCTTTAAAATTTGTGTTGGTAGTTTTTCCTGTTTAAACCGTGTTAATAACTTCCTTCATAGTAACGTACTGGAATCTAGATTACCAGTTTCTTGTCATCACTAGGTACAGCCGTATCAAACATAATTATTTACGCTAAATGTTTAAGATAATATAACATGACGGTAAATTATCTTTAATTATGATAATTTTATAAAAATTAACAAATTAGAGTTTAAAAGTTGGTGTTAATTAATAACCGTCCACCAGTGTGATTGTTTTCAAAACTTAAACTAGAAACTGCTAATCTGATTTGCTTGGCCTAACCAATATTTATGTACGTACACGTCAATTCACCTTACAGTTTTACTGCTCTCTGTGAAAATGTGCCCTGTTTCAGTATGTTTCACATTTGTGAAAATGTACCCTGTTTCATGTTTTTAATCTATGAAAATACGAACTGTTACAGTATGTTTCACGTCTGTGAAAATGTGCCCTGTTTCAGTATTTATTTCATTTGTCTTCTTTGGGAGAACGTCTAAAGTAAATTAACTCATATTTACCATCGGACAGTTACTGTATGGAATAATAACTATAGTATAGTACAGTTACTGTATGGTATAATAACTATAGTATAGTACAGTTACTGTATGGTATAATAACTATAGTATAGTACAGTTACTGTATGGTATAATAACTATAGTATAGTACAGTTACTGTATGGTATAATAACTACAGTATAGTACAGTTACTGTATGGTATAATAACTACAGTATAGTACAATTACTGTATGGTATAATAACTATAGTATAGTACAGTTACTGTATGGTATAATAACTATAGTATAGTACAGTTACTGTATGGTATAATAACTATAGTATAGTACAGTTACTTATGGTATAATAACTACAGTATAGTACAATTACTGTAGGGTATAATAACTATAGTATAGTACAGTTACTGTATGGTATAATAACTATACTGTATGGTATAATAACAGTACAGTTACTGTATGGTATAATAACTATAGTATAGTACAGTTACTGTATAGTATAATAACTATAGTATAGTACAGTTACTGTATGGTATAATAACTATAGTATAGTACAGTTACTGTATAGTATAATAACTATAGTATAGTACAGTTACTTATGGTATAATAACTACAGTATAGTACAGTTACTGTATGGTATAATAACTACAGTATAGTACAATTACTGTATGGTATAATAACTATAGTATAGTACAGTTACTGTATGGTATAATAACTATAGTACAGTACAGTTACTGTATGGTATAATAACTATAGTACAGTACAGTTACTGTATGGTATAATAACTATAGTATAGTACAGTTACTGTATAGTATAATAACTATAGTACAGTACAGTTACTGTATGGTATAATAACTATAGTATAGTACAGTTACTGTATAGTATAATAACTATAGTATAGTACAGTTACTTATGGTATAATAACTACAGTATAGTACAGTTACTGTATGGTATAATAACTACAGTATAGTACAATTACTGTATGGTATAATAACTATAGTATAGTACAGTTACTGTATGTTATAATAACTATAGTACAGTACGGTTACTGTATGGTATAATAACTATAGTACAGTACAGTTACTGTATGGTATAATAACTATAGTACAGTTACTGAATAGTTTTTACCTCCAGGCAAAAAAAAATTCCAAAATAAAATAGCCACTTTAAAGTTTCAAGTTAGCGTATTACAAATAATAACATGATAATAACATAATATTAATAACATGATAATAGTAACATAATAATAGTAATATGATAATAATAGCATAATTGTAATAACATGATAATAACATAGTAATAATATAACAATAACATGATAATAAGATAATAACGTGATGATATTAACATGATTATAATAACATAATAGTAATAACATGATAATAACATAATAGTAATAACATGATAATAACATAATAATAATAACATGATAATAAGATAATAACATGATAATATTAACATGATAATAATATAATAATAACATAATAATTATAATATCATAATAACACAATAATAAAATTATTAACCGTCTTATTTATAAGTTCCTTGATTTTAATAATTATTTTGTTCTTGTATTTAAACATTGTTAATGTTTTGTTTTTATCTAATCTTAGTAATTATTCTTCATTGTATTAATATTGTTAATGTTTTGTTTTGTGTCTAATATTAGTAATTATATTTCATTGTATTAATATTGTTAATGTTTTGTTTTGTATCTAATATTAGTAATGTATTTTTCATTGTATTAATATTGTTAATGTTTTGTTTTGTGTCTAATATTAGTAATTATATTTCATTGTATTAATATTGTTAATGTTTTGTTTTGTATCTAATCTTAGTAATGTATTTTTCATTGTATTAACATTGTTAATGTTTTGTTTTGTATCTAATATTAGTAATGCATTTTTCATTTTATTAATATTGTTAATGTTTTGTTTTGTATCTAATCTTAGTAATGTATTTTTCATTGTATTAACATTGTTAATGTTTTGTTTTGTATCTAATATTAGTAATGCATTTTTCATTGTATTAACATTGTTAATGTTTTGTTTTGTATCTAATATTAGTAATGTATTTTTCATTGTATTAATATTGTTAATGTTTTGTTTTGTGTCTAATATTAGTAATTATATTTCATTGTATTAATATTGTTAATGTTTTGTTTTGTATCTAATCTTAGTAATGTATTTTTCATTGTATTAACATTGTTAATGTTTTGTTTTGTATCTAATATTAGTAATGCATTTTTCATTTTATTAATATTGTTAATGTTTTGTTTTGTATCTAATCTTAGTAATGTATTTTTCATTGTATTAACATTGTTAATGTTTTGTTTTGTATCTAATATTAGTAATGCATTTTTCATTGTATTAACATTGTTAATGTTTTGTTTTGTATCTAATATTAGTAATGTATTTTTCATTGTATTAACATTGTTAATGTTTTGTTTTGTATCTAATATTAGTAATGTATTTTTCATTGTATTGACATTGTTAATGTTTTGTATCTAACCTTAGTAATGTATTTTTCATTGTGTTAACCTAAAGGTTGATACACATTCTGATTAGCTACTTTCATAACGAATAAACATCTTTATTTGATAATTAGGTATCTTATAATGTTAGAGATGTTGTTTAAATATTCGTACAGTTTTAAACTTGTATTTTTAATCGTTCATATTATACAAAAATATTCTATGGTTCTTGAAATTATAATTAAAATATTAGTACAAAATTGCTACACATGTATCCCTTCGTTTCTGATGTGACGTCTCATAAAGAATAATTAATCTGTATGAAATTCGAAGACATACAATTTGTGTTCCATGAAATATTTAAAGATTCAAAACCAATATTAAAATATTATCAACATATAAATCACGAATAAGTGAAGTTGTTTGGTTTCTCAGTAGTTTTAGAAAGAATACAACTAAGTGAATGAGAAGCCTACGTGTTCTATAGGAATCTATGAAACCTGTAGGTTAAAGAATTTGAAATTTGTATAATGTAATAAACGACACTTTGCAGTCCCTGTTGCTTGTGTTGTCCTATTAACAACACTTTCTCTCGTTTCATGAGCGACATTGATATTATAGTGTGCTCATGTTAACATTAGTTTCTTCCAGTTTACGACTGTTATTAATGTCATGGTGTTTTTATGTTAGCATTAATTGTAGTTGATCGGTGTTATTAATATCATTAACAGCATTAGTTAGTCTCAGTTCAAAACAGATTAATATCGTGTGTAACCCTGTTAACATTAGTTAGTCTCAGTTCAAAACAGATTAATATTGTGGTGTAACCCTGTTAACATTAGTTTGTCTCAGTTCAAAACAGATTAATATCGTGCTGTAACCCTGTTAACATAAGTTAGTCTCAGTTCAAAACAGATTAATATCGTGGTGTAACCCTGTTAACTTTAGTTTTGCTCATATCAGTTGTGTTACTAGTTGTTTATTTATTAATACTGGTTTGCATTATATCGCCGATATTACTGACTTCACGCTATTATTAATTTCACCCGTGTTACTAATTTCGTTTTGTTTCTTTAATTATCAAGTAATATAATTTTCATGTACTACGTTTGTTTTTTGTTGGATCCACTAAAATAAGTTTTATTCAAATCAGGACGTTTGCTCTTGCTAATGAACATAAACAATGTTGTCGTTAGCAGCAACGTTGCTGTGGTAACAGACTTGTGTTCTTTCCGACTTGGATTTGGTTTAACGAGGGTTAGATTAATGCCTGTCGCGACATAATGTCGCGACCTAAAAACATATGGACGAAGAAAACTTAAAATGAAAACGATACTTTGTGCATATTTCATTCATCTGTCATTCATTTGGAGTTCAATAATTTAAAATTACCGTAATATTTACACACAAAGTTTCTCAAAACAATTGGACCTAAGCGCAACATAATGAAAATATTATTTTCTCTGACTATGATATTACTCGTATCGCCCTGTTCTTTCAATATGTAATTATTTCGAAGGAATACTAAACCAAAATAAAAGACTAAGACTTGAAACGATAAAAATAATTGTTTAATAAATGGCCAATTTAGAATATACGAGTTTCTTGTTTCATCGACAGATCGTACAATGATTGCAAAGGATTGAAGAGAAAAATAAGAAAACAATATTTAGGATTAAAATCCAAAGAGCCGGAAGTGAATTTAAACTACATGGTTGTGAAAAAACCAGAATTAGATTTACTTAACCAGTTTACAGACATTAAACTAAGGTATAACAGTAATAACAAGATTCCATGATTTCAAAGGCTTCGTAAAAGGTGTAACACTAATCTCTAGGTTCCAGGCTTCTCAGGGTTTCATGAAGGTCATAACAGTAATAACAAGAATCCATGATTTCAAAGGTTTCGTAAAAGGTGTAACACTAATCTCTAGGTTCCAGGCTTTTCAGGGTTTCATGAAGGTCATAACAGTAATAACAAGATTCCATGATTTCAAAGGTTTCGTAAAAGGTGTAACACTAATCTCTAGGTTCCAGGCTTTTCAGGGTTTCATGAAGGTCATAACAGTAATAAAAAGAATCCATGATTTCAAAGGTTTCGTAAAAGATGTAACACTAGTCTCTAGGTTCCAGGCTTCTCAGGGTTTCATGAAGGTCATAACAGTAATAACAAGAATCCATGATTTCAAAGGTTTCGTAAAAGATGTAACACTAATCTCTAGGTTCCAGGCTTCTCAGGGTTTCATGAAGGTCATAACAGTAATAACAAGATTCCATGATTTCAAAGGTTTCGTAAAAGATGTAACACTAATCTCTAGATTCCAGGCTTCTCAGGGTTTTTTGAAGGTCATAACAGTAATTAGAAGATATCACGTTTGCGGTTTTTTTAAGGTTAAAATAGCAATCACAAGGTTCAAGGTTTGTGAGTGTTGAATAAAGGGTATAATTATAATTAAGGATATAGGTTTTTCCGAGTTTTGATATAAGGTATAAGAGTAAATACAATGTTCTAAGTTTTCCCGGGTTTGATGTAGAGTACGTTAATAACAAGAAGATTTCCGGTAAGAGGGTATAACAATAAACCAAAGTTTCCCACTTTTCTTGGTTCGAGGGTATATATCAGAAGATTCCAGGATTTTTGGGGTTTTGTATAGGTTATAACAGTAATAAGATGATACCAGGTTTTTCAGGCTTTGATTCAGGGTATAACACTAATCACAAGGATGTACATTTTTAGGGTTTTGTATAGGATATCATAGCACTTACTAGATACCACACATTCCTGGACTTGAAAGAAAATATGTTAGTAATTACAGTGTTCCAGTTTTTCAGAATCTTATATGGGATATAACAGCAATAACAAAATTTGAGGTTTTTCAGAGTTTTGTATAGGTTTATAGTAGTATGCTAAAATTTCAGGGTTTCGATGGTTTGGTATAACGTATAACAATGTTCTATGTTTTTCCAGGTTTCATATAGGCCATTAGAGGGTGTCACAATAATAAGAAGAGTTCAGATTTTCCAGGTTTAAACTTAGAGTTCATTACTCTGGGCTTAATTACGATAAATAACAGTAAACACATTACTCTGGGTTTAATTACAATAAATTGTAGTTTAATAGTAACCACAAAACTACAGTTTAAATACAATAAATTGCAGTATTACAATAACAACTAGACCCGAAGTTTAAATAAAACGTATTACAATATGACATTAACTAAAAGTCCCCAAGATTAAATAGAATGAATTTCACTTTACCAGTGATCACAAGACTCCAAACTTAAATACATTAAATTATAGTGTAACAGTAAACACAAGACTGCAAGTTTGAATACAATAAATTATAGTACGACAGTAAGCACAAGACCCCAAGGTTGAATACAATAAATTTCATTTTATCAGTAACCACAACACCCCAAGTTTAGTTACAATAAATTATAGTATAACAGTAACCACAAGACCCCAAATTTAGGTACAATAAATTACATTTTAACATTAACCACAAGACCTCAAGCTTGTACATCAAGTTGAGAGACTAGTTTATATTTTCTAGAACGACTACTCCAAACAACGGTTAGTACATCAAGTTGAGAGAATAGACTAGTTTCTATTTTCAAGAACGACTACTCCAAACAACGGTTGGTACATAAAGTTGATAGAATAGACTAGTTTCTAGTTTCTAGAACGACTACTCCAAACAACGGTTGGTATCAAGTTGAGAGAATAGACTAGTTTCTATTTTCTAGAACGACTATTCCAAACTACGATTGGTACATCAAGTAGAGAGAATAGACAAGTTTCTATTTTCTAGAACGACTACTCCAAACAACGGTCGGTACATCAAGTTGAGAGAATAAACAAGTTTCAATTTTCTAGAACGACTACTCCAAACAACGGTTGGTATCGAGTTGAGAGAATAGACTAGTTTCTATTTTCAAGAACGACTACTCCAAACAACGGTTGGTACATCAAGTTGAGAGACTAATTCCTATTTTCTAGAACGACTACTCCAAACAACGGTTGGTAGATCAAGTTGAGAGAATAGAGCAGTTTCTATTTTCTAGAATTACTACTCCAAACAACGGTTGGTATCAAGTTGATAGAATATACTAGTTTCTATTTTCTAGAACGACTACTCCAAACAACGGTTGGTACATCAAGTTGAAAGACTAGTTTCTATTTTCTAGAACGACTACTCCAAACAACTGTTGGTACATTAAGTTGAGAGAATAGACAAGTTTCTGCTTTCTAGAACGACTAGTCCAAACAACGTTTGGTACATCAAGTTGAGAAACTAGTTTCTATTTTCTAGAACGACTACTCCAAACAACGGTTGGTACATCAAGTTGAGAGAATAGAGCAGTTTCTATTTTCTAGAATTACTACTCCAAACAACGGTTGGTATCAAGTTGATAGAATATACTAGTTTATATTTTCTAGAACGACAACGCCAAACAACTGTTGGTATCAAGTTGAGAGAATAGACTAGTTTCTATTTTCAAGAACGACTACTCCAAACAACGGTTGGTATCAAGTTGAGAGAATAGACTAGTTTCTCTATTTTCTAGAACGACTACTCCAAACAACGGTTGGTACATCAAGTTGAGAGAATATACTAATTTCTATTTTCTAGAACGACTACTCCAAACAACGGTTAGTACATCAAGTTCAGAGACTAGTTTCTATTTTCTAGAACGACTACTCCAAACAACGGTTGGTACATCAAGTTCAAAAAATAGACTAATTTCTATTTTCTAGAACGACTACTCTAAACAACGGTTGGTACATCAAGTTTAGAGAATAGACTAGTTTCTATTTTCAAAAACGACTACTCCAAACAACGGTTGGTACATAAAGTTGATAGAATAGACTAGTTTCTAGTTTCTAGAACGACTACTCCAAACAACGGTTGGTATCAAGTTGAGAGAATAGACTAGATTCTATTTTCTCTAACGACTACTCCAAACAACGGTTAGTACATCAAGTTCAGAGACTAGTTTCTATTTTCTAGAACGACTACTCCAAACAACGGTTGGTACATCAAGTTCAAAAAATAGACTAATTTCTATTTTCTAGAACGACTACTCTAAACAACGGTTGGTACATCAAGTTTAGAGAATAGACTAGTTTCTATTTTCAAAAACGACTACTCCAAACAACGGTTGGTACATAAAGTTGATAGAATAGACTAGTTTCTATTTTCTAGAACGAATACTCCAAACTACGGTTGGTATCATGTTGAGAGAATAGACTAGATTCTATTTTCTCTAACGACTACTCCAAACAACGGTTGGTACATCAAGTTGAGAGAATATACTAATTTCTATTTTCTAGAACAACTACTCCAAACAACGGTTGGTACATCAAGTTCAGAGACTAGTTTCTATTTTCTAGAAAGACTACTCCAAACAACGGTTAGTACATCAAGTTCAGAGACTAGTTTCTATTTTCTAGAACGACTACTCCAAACAACGGTTGGTACATCAAGTTCAAAAAATAGACTAATTTCTATTTTCTAGAACGACTACTCTAAACAACGGTTGGTACATCAAGTTGAGAGAATAGACTAGTTTCTATTTTCAAGAACGACTACTCCAAACAACGGTTGGTACATCAAGTTGAGAGACTAGTTCCTATTTTCTAGATCTACTACTCCAAACAACGGTTGGTACATCAAGTTGAGAGAATAGACTAGTTTCTATTTTCTAGAACGAATACTCCAAACTACGGTTGGTATCAAGTTGAGAGAATAGACTAGATTCTATTTTCTCTAACGACTACTCCAAACAACGGTTGGTACATCAAGTTGAGAGAATAGACTAATTTCTATTTTCTAGAACGACTACTCCAAACAACGGTTGGTACATCAAGTTGAGAAAATAGACTAGTTTCTATTTTCTAGAACGACTACTCCAAATAACGGTTGGTATCAAGTTGAGAGAATAGACTAGTTTGTATTTTCTAGAACGACTATTCCAAACTACGATTGGTACATCAAGTAGAGAGAATAGACTAGTTTCTATTTTCTAGAACGACTACTCCAAACAACGGTTGGTACATCAAGTTGAGAGAATAAACTAGTTTCTATTTTCTAGAACGACTACTCCAAACAACGGTTGGTATCAAGTTGAGAGACTAGTTTCTATTTTCTAGAACGACTACTCCAAACAACGGTTGGTATCGAGTTGAGAGAATAGACTAGTTTCTATTTTCAAGAACGACTACTCCAAACAACGGTTGGTACATCAAGTTGAGAGACTAATTCCTATTTTCTAGAACGACTACTCCAAACAACGGTTGGTACATCAAGTTGAAAGACTAGTTTCTATTTTCTAGAACGACTACTCCAAACAACTGTTGGTACATTAAGTTGAGAGAATAGACAAGTTTCTGCTTTCTAGAACGACTAGTCCAAACAACGTTTGGTACATCAAGTTGAGAAACTAGTTTCTATTTTATAGAACGACTACTCCAAACAACGGTTGGTACATCAAGTTGAGAGAATAGAGCAGTTTCTATTTTCTAGAATTACTACTCCAAACAACGGTTGGTATCAAGTTGATAGAATATACTAGTTTATATTTTCTAGAACGACAACTCCAAACAACTGTTGGTATCAAGTTGAGAGAATATACTAGTTTATATTTTCTAGAACGACTACTCCAAACAACGGTTATTACATCAAGTTGAGAGAATAGACTAGTTTCTAGTTTCTAGAACGACTACTCCAAACTACGGTTGGTATCAAGTTAAGAGAATAGACTAGTTTCTATTTTCTAAAACGACTACTCCAAACAACGGTTGGTACATTAAGTTGAGAGAATAGACTAGTTTCTATTTTCTAGAACGACTACTCCAAACAACGGTTGGTATTAAGTTGAGAGAATAGACTAGTTTCTCTATTTTCTAGAAGGACTACTCCAAACAACGGTTGGTACATCAAGTTGATAGAATATACTAATTTCTATTTTCTAGAACGACTACTCCAAACAACGGTTGGTATCAAGTTGAAAGAATAGACTAGTTTCTATTTTCTAGAACAACTACTCCAAACAAGGGTTGGTACATCAAGTTCAGAGACTAGTTTCTATTTTCTAGAACGACTACTCCAAACAACGGTTAGTACATCAAGTTCAGAGACTAGTTTCTATTTTCTAGAACGACTACTCCAAACAACGGTTGGTACATCAAGTTCAAAAAATAGACTAATTTCTATTTTCTAGAACGACTACTCTAAACAACGGTTGGTACATCAAGTTGAGAGAATAGACTAGGTTCTATTTTCTAGAACAACTACTCCAAACAACGGTTAGTACATCAAGTTGAGAGAATAGACTAGTTTCTATTTTCTAGAACAACTACTCCAAACAACGGTTGGTATCAAGTAGAGAGACTAGTTTCTATTTTCTAGAACGACTACTCCAAATAACGGTTAGTACATCAAGTTGAGAGAATAGATTAGTTTCTAGTTTCTAGAACGACTACTCCAAACTACGGTTGATATCAAGTTAAGAGAATAGACTAGTTTCTATTTTCTAGAACGACTACACCAAACAACGGTTGGTACATTAAGTTGAGAAAATATACTAGTTTCTATTTTCTAGAACGACTACTACAAACAACGGTTGGTACATCAAGTTGAGAAAAAAGACTAGTTTCTATTTTCTAGAACGACTACTCCAAACAACAGTTGGAATCAAGTTGAGAGAATAGACTAGTTTCTCTATTTTCTAGAACGACTACTCCAACCAACGGTTGGTACATCAAGTTGAGAGAATATACTAGTTTCTATTTTCTAGAACGACTACTACAAACAACGGTTGGTACATCAAGTTGAGAGAATATACTAGTTTCTATATTCTAGAACGACTACTCCAAACAACGGTTGGTATCAAGTTGAGAGAATAGACTAGTTTCTATTTTCTAGAACAAGTACTCCAAACAACGGTTGGTACATCAAGTTCAGAGACTAATTTCTATTTTCAAGAACGACTACTCCAAACAACGGTTAGTACATCAAGTTCAGAGACTAGTTTCTATTTTCTAGAACGACAACTACAAACAACGGTTGGTACATCAAGTTGAAAAAATAGACTAATTTCTATTTTCTAGAACGACTACTCCAAACAACGGTTGGTACATCAAGTTGACAAAATAAACTAGTTTCTATTTTCTAGAACGACTACTCCAAACAACGGTTGGTACATCAAGTTGAGATAATAGACTAGTTTCTATTTTCTAGAACGACTACTCCAAACAACGGTTGGTACATCAAGTTGAAACACTAGTTTCTATTTTATAGAACGACTACTCCAAACAACGGTTGGTACATTAAGTTGAGAGAATAGACAAGTTTCTGCTTTCTAGGACGACTAGTACAAACAACGGTTGGTATCAAGTTGAGAGAATATACTAGTTTATATTTTCTAGAACGATTACTCCAAACAACTGTTGGTATCAAGTTGAGAGAATAGACTAGTTTCTATTTTCTAGAACAACTACTCCAAACAACGGTTGGTACATCAAGTTCAGAGACTAGTTTCTATTTTCTAGAACGACTACTCCAAACAACGGTTAGTACATCAAGTTCAGAGACTAGTTCCTATTTTCTAGAACGACTACTCCAAACAACGGTTGGTACATCAAGTTGAAAAAATAGACTAATTTCTATTTTATACAACGACTACTCTAAACAACGGTTGGTACATCAAGTTGAGAGAATAAACTAGTTTCTATTTTCTAGAACGACGACTCCAAACAATAGTCGGTACATCAAGTTGAGAGAATAGACTAGGTTCTATTTTCTAGAACAACTACTCCAAACAACGGTTTGTACATCAAGTTGAGAGAATAGACTAGTTTCTATTTTCTAGAACAACTACTCCAAACAACGGTTGGAATCAAGTTGAGAGACTAGTTTCTATTTTCTAGAACGACTACTCCAAACAACGGTTAGTACATCAAGTTGAGAGAATAGATTAGTTTCTAGTTTCTAGAACGACTACTCCAAAATACGGTTGGTATCAAGTTAAGAGAATAGACTAGTTTCTATTTTCTAGAACGACTACTCCAAACAATGGTTGGTACATTAAGTTGAGAAAATAGACTAGTTTCTATTTTCTAGAACGACTACTCCAAACAACGGTTGGTATCAAGATGAGAGAATAGACTAGTTTCTCTATTTTCTAGAACGACTATTCCAAACAACGGTTGGTACATCAAGTTAAGAGAATATACTAGTTTCTATTTTTTAGAACGACTACTCCAAACAACGGTTTGTACATCAAGTTGAAAGAATATACTAGTTTCTATTTTCTAGAACGACTACTCCAAACAACGGTTGGTATCAAGTTGAGAGAATAGACTAGTTTCTATTTTCTAGAACAACTACTCCAAACAACGGTTGGTATATCAAGTTCAGAGACTACTTTCTATTTTCTAGAACGACTACTCCAAACAACGGTTAGTACATCAAGTTCAGAGACTAGTTTCTATTTTCTAGAACGACAACTACAAACAACGGTTGGTACATCAAGTTGAAAAATAGACTAATTTCTATTTTCTAGAACGACTACTCCAAACAACGGTTGGTACATCAAGTTGAGAGAATAGACTAGTTTCTATTTTCTAGAACGACGACTCCAAACAATGGTTGGTACATCAAATTGAGAGAATAGACTAGGTTTTATTTTCTAGAAAGACTACTCCAAACAACGGTTGGTACATCAAGTTGAGATAATAGACTAGTTTCTATTTTCTAGAACGACTACTCCAAACAACGGTTGGTACATCAAGTTGAAACACTAGTTTCTATTTTATAGAACGACTACTCCAAACAACAGTTGGTACATTAAGTTGAGAGAATAGACAAGTTTCTGCTTTCTAGGACGACTAGTCCAAATAACGGTTGGTACATCAAGTTGAGAGACTAGTTTCTATTTTCTAGAACGACTACTTCAAACAACGGTTGGTACATCAAGTTGAAACACTAGTTTCTATTTTATAGAACGACTACTCCAAACAACGGTTGGTACATTAAGTTGAGAGAATAGACAAGTTTCTGCTTTCTAGGACGACTAGTACAAACAACGGTTGGTACATCAAGTTGAGAGACTAGTTTCTATTTTCTAGAACGACTACTCCAAACAAGGGTTGGTACATCAAGTTGAGAGAATAGAGCAGTTTCTATTTTCTAGAATTACTACTCCAAACAACGGTTGGTATCAAGTTGAGAGAATATACTAGTTTATATTTTCTAGAACGATTACTCCAAAGAACTGTTGGTATCAAGTTGAGAGAATAGACTAGTTTCTATTTTCTAGAACAACTACTCCAAACAACGGTTGGTACATCAAGTTCAGAGACTAGTTTCTATTTTCTAGAACGACTACTCCAAACAACGGTTAGTACATCAAGTTAAGAGACTAGTTCCTATTTTCTAGAACGACTACTCCAAACAACGGTTGGTACATCAATTTGAAAAAATAGACTAATTTCTATTTTATAGAACGACTACTCTAAACAACGGTTGGTACATCAAGTTGAGAGAATAAACTAGTTTCTATTTTCTAGAACGACGACTCCAAACAATAGTCGGTACATCAAGTTGAGAGAATAGACTAGGTTCTATTTTCTAGAACAACTACTCCAAACAACGGTTAGTACATCAAGTTGAGAGAATAGACTAGTTTCTATTTTCTAGAACAACTACTCCAAACAACGGTTGGAATCAAGTTGAGAGACTAGTTTCTATTTTTTAGAACGACTACTCCAAACAACGGTTAGTACATCAAGTTGAGAGAATAGATTAGTTTCTAGTTTCTAGAACGACTACTCCATACAACGGTTGGTATGAAGATGAGAGAATAGACTAGTTTCTCTATTTTCTAGAACGACTACTCCAAACAACGGTTGGTACATCAAGTTGAGAGAATATACTAGTTTCTATTTTCTAGAACGACTACTCCAAACAACGGTTGGTACATCAAGTTGAAAGAATATACTAGTTTCTATTTTCTAGAACGACTACTCCAAACAACGATTGGTATCAAGTTGAGAGAATAGACTAGTTTCTATTTTCTAGAACAAGTACTCCAAACAACGGTTGGTATATCAAGTTCAGAGACTAGTTTCTATTTTCTAGAACGACTACTCCAAACAACGGTCAGTACATCAAGTTCAGAGACTAGTTTCTATTTTCTAGAACGACAACTACAAACAACGGTTGGTACATCAAGTTGAAAAAATAGACTAATTTCTATTTTCTAGAACGACTACTCCAAACAACGGTTGGTACATCAAGTTGAGAGAATAGACTAGTTTCTATTTTCTAGAACGACGACTCCAAACAATGGTTGGTACATCAAGTTGAGAGAATAGACTAGGTTTTATTTTCTAGAAAGAATACTCCAAACAACGATTGGTACATCAAGTTGAGAGAATAGACAAGTTTCTATTTTCTAGAACGAAAACACCAAACAACGGTTGGTACATCAAGTTCAGAGAATAGTTCCTGTTTTCTAGAACGACTACTCCAAACAACGGTTGGTATCAAGTTCAGAGACTAGTTTCTATTTTTTAGAACGACTACTCCAAACAACGGTTGGTACATCAAGTTGAGATAATAGAGTATTTTCTATTTTCTAGAACTACTACTTCAAACAACGGTTGATACAACACGTTGAGAGAATAGACTAGTTTCTATTTTCTAGAACGACTACTCAAAACAACGTTTGGTACATCAAGTTGAGAGAATAGACTAGTTTCTATTTTCTAGAACGACTACTCCAAACAACGGTTGGTACATCAAGTTGAGAGAATAGACTAGGTTCTATTTTCTAGAACGACTACTCCAAACAACGGTTGGTACATCAAGTTGAGAGAATAGACTAGTTTCTAGTTTCTAGAACGACTACTCCAAACTACGGTTGATATCAAGTTAAGAGAATAGACTAGTTTCTATTTTCTAGAACGACTACTCCAAACAACGGTTGGTACATTAAGTTGAGAAAATAGACTAGTTTCTATTTTCTAGAACGACTACTCCAAACAACAGTTGGAATCAAGTTGAGAGAATAGACTAGTTTCTCTATTTTCTAGAACGACAACTCCAACCAACGGTTGGTACACCAAGTTGAGAGAATATACTAGTTTCTATTTTCTAGAACGACTACTCCAAACAACGGTTGGTACATCAAGTTGAGAGAATATACTAGTTTCTATTTTCTAGAACGACTACTCCAAACAACGGTTGGTATCAAGTTGAGAGAATAGACTAGTTTCTATTTTCTAGAACAAGTACTCCAAACAACGGTTGGTACATCAAGTTCAGAGACTAGTTTCTATTTTCAAGAACGACTACTCTAAAGAACGGTTAGTACATCAAGTTCAGAGACTAGTTTCTATTTTCTAGAACGACAACTACAAACAACGGTTGGTACATCAAGTTGAAAAAATAGACTAATTTCTATTTTCTAGAACGACTACTCCAAACAACGGTTGGTACATCAAGTTGAGAGAATAAACTAGTTTCTATTTTCTAGAACGACTACTCCAAACAACGGTTGGTACATCAATTTGATATAATAGACTAGTTTCTATTTTCTAGAACGACTACTCCAAACAACGGTTGGTACATCAAGTTCAGAGACTAGTTTCTATTTTCTAGAACGACTACTCCAAACAACGGTTGGTTCATCAAGTTCAAAAAAATAGACTAATTTCTATTTTCTAGAACGACTACTCTAAACAACGGTTGGTACATCAAGTTGAGAGAATAGACTAGGTTCTATTTTCTAAAACAACTACTCCAAACAACGGTTAGTACATCAAGTTGAGAGAATAGACTAGTTTCTATTTTCTAGAACAACTACTCCAAACAACGGTTGGTATCAAGTTGAGAGACTAGTTTCTCTATTCTAGAACGACTACTCCAAAAAACGGTTAATACATCAAGTTGAGAGAATAGATTAGTTTCTAGTTTCTAGAACGACTACTCCAAACTACGGTTGATATCAAGTTAAGAGAATAGACTAGTTTCTATTTTCTAGAACGACTACTCCAAACAACGGTTGGTACATTAAGTTGAGAAAATAGACTAGTTTCTATTTTCTAGAACGACTACTCCAAACAACAGTTGGAATAAAGTTGAGAGAATAGACTAGTTTCTCTATTTTCTAGAACGACTACTCCAACCAACGGTTGGTACATTAAGTTGAGAAAATAGACTAGTTTCTATTTTCTAGAACGACTACTCCAAACAACAGTTGGAATAAAGTTGAGAGAATAGACTAGTTTCTCTATTTTCTAGAACGACTACTCCAACCAACGGTTGGTACATCAACTTGAGAGAATATACTAGTTTCTATTTTCTAGAACGACTACTCCAAACAACGGTTGGTACATCAAGTTGAGAGAATATACTAGTTTCTATTTTCTAGAACGACTACTCCAAACAACGGTTGGTATCAAGTTGAGAGAATAGACTAGTTTCTATTTTCTAGAATAAGTACTCCAAACAACGGTTGGTACATCAAGTTCAGAGACTAGTTTCTATTTTCTAGAACGACTACTCCAAACAACGGTTAGTACATCAAGTTCAGAGACTAGTTTCTATTTTCTAGAACGACAACTACAAACAACGGTTGGTACATCAAGTTGAGAAAATAGACTAATTTCTATTTTCTAGAACGACTACTCCAAACAACGGTTGGTACATCAAGTTGACAGAATAAACTAGTTTCTATTTTCTAGAACGACTACTCCAAACAACGGTTGGTACATCAAGTTGAGATAATAGACTAGTTTCTATTTTCTAGAACGACTACTCCAAACAACGGTTGGTACATCAAGTTCAGATAATAGACTAGTTTCTATTTTCTAGAACGACTACTCCAAACAACGGTTGGTACATCAAGTTGAAACACTAGTTTCTATTTTATAGAACGACTACTCCAAACAACGGTTGGTACATTAAGTTGAGAGACTAGTTTCTATTTTCTAAAACGACTACTCCAAACAACGGTTGGTACATCAAGTTGAGAGAATAGAGCAGTTTCTATTTTCTAGAATTACTACTCCAAACAACGGTTGGTATCAAGTTGAGAGAATATACTAGTTTATATTTTCTAGAACGATTACTCCAAACAACTGTTGGTATCAAGTTGAGAGAATAGACTAGTTTCTATTTTCTAAAACAACTACTCCAAACAACGGTTGGTTCATCAAGTTCAGAGACTAGTTTCTATTTTCTAGAACGACTACTCCATACAACGGTTAGTACATCAAGTTCAGAGACTAGTTCCTATTTTCTAGAACGACTACCCCAAACAACGGTTGGTACAACAAGTTGAAAAAATAGACTAATTTCTATTTTCTAGAACGACTACTCCAAACAACGGTTGGTACATCAAGTTGAGAGAATAGACTAGTTTCTATTTTCTAGAACGACGACTCCAAACAATAGTCGGTACATCAAGTTGAGAGAATAGACTAGGTTCTATTTTCTAGAACAACTACTCCAAACAACGGTTAGTACATCAAGTTGAGAGAATAGACTAGTTTCTATTTTCTAGAACAACTACTCCAAACAACGGTTGAAATCAAGTTGAGAGACTAGTTTCTATTTTCTAGAACGACTACTCCAAACAACGGTTAGTACATCAAGTTGAGAGAATAGATTAGTTTCTAGTTTCTAGAACGACTACTGCAAACTACGGTTGGTATCAAGTTAAGAGAATAGACTAGTTTCTATTTTCTAGAACGACTACTCCAAACAACGGTTGGTACATCAAGTTGAGAGAATAGACAAGTTTCTATTTTCTAGAACGAAAACACCAAACAACGGTTGGTACATCAAGTTCATAGAATAGTTCCTATTTTCTAGAACGACTACTCCAAACAACGGTTGGTATGAAGTTCAGAGACTAGTTTCTATTTTCTAGAACAACTACTCCAAACAACGGTTGGTATCAAGTTGAGAGAATAGACTAGTTTCTATTTTCTAGAACGACTACTCAAAACAACGTTTGGTACATCAAGTTGAAAGACTAGTTTCTATTTTCTAGAACGACTACTCCAAACAACGGTTAGTACATCAAGTTGAGAGTATAGACTAGTTTATATTTTTTAGAACGACTACTCCAAACAACGATTGGTACATCAAGTTGAGAGAATAGACTAGTTTCTATTTTCTAGAACGACTACTCCAAACAACGGTTGGTACATCAAGGTGAGAGAATAGACCAGTTTCTATTTTCTAGAACGACTACTCCAAACAACGGTTGGTACATCAAGTTGAGAGAATAGACTAGTTTCTATTTTCTAGAACGACTACTCCAAACAACGGTTGGTACATCAAGTTGAGAGAAGAGACTAGTTTCTATTTTCTAGAACGACTACTCCAAACAACGGTTGGTACATCAAGTTGAGAGAATAGACTAGTTTCTATTTTCTAGAACGACTACTCCAAACAACGGTTGGTACATCAAGTTGAGAGAATAGACTAGTTTCTATTTTCTAGAACGACTACTCCAAACAACGGTTGGTATCAAGTTGAGAGAATAGACTAGTTTCTATTTTCTAGAACGACTACTCAAAACAACGGTTGGTACATCAAGTTGAGAGAATAGACTAGTTTCTATTTTCTAGAACGACTACTCCAAACAACGGTTGGTACATCAAGTTGAGAGAATAGACTAGTTTCTATTTTCTAGAACGACTACTCCAAACAACGGTTGGTACATCAAGTTGAGAGAATAGACTAGTTTCTATTTTCTGAACGACTACTCCAAACAACGGTTGGTACATCAAGTTGAGAGAATAGACTAGTTTCTATTTTCTAGAACGACTACTCCAAACAACGGTTGGTACATCAAGTTGAGAGAATAGACTAGTTTCTATTTTCTAGAAAGACTACTCCAAAAAACGGTTGGTACATCAAGTTGACAGAATAAACTAGTTTCTATTTTCTAGAACGACTACTCCAAACAACGGTTGGTACATCAAGTTGAGAGAATAGACGAGTTTCTATTTTCTAGAACGACTACTCCAAACAACGGTTGGTACATCAAGTTGAGAGAATAGAGTAGTTTCTATTTTCTAGAACGACTACTTCAAACAACGGTTTGTACATCAACTAGTTTCTATTTTCTAGAACGACTACTCCAAACAACGGTTGGTACATCAAGTTGAGAGAATAGACTAGTTTCTATTTTCTAGAACGACTACTCCAAACAACGGTTGGTACATCAAGTTGAGAGAATAGACTAGTTTCTATTTTCTAGAACGACTACTCCAAACAACGGTTGGTACATCAAGTTGAGAAAATAGACTAGTTTCTATTTTCTAGAACGACTACTCCAAACAACGGTTGGTACATCAAGTTGAGAGAAATAGACTAATTCCTATTTTCTAGAACGACTACTCCAATCAACGGTTGGTATTTTCTAGAATCGAGTTGAAACCCAAAACGGTTGGACAGTAATTCTATTTTCTAGAACGACTACTCCAAACAACGGTTGGTACATCAAGTTGAGAGAATAGACTAGTTTCTATTTTCTAGAACGACTACTCCAAACAACGGTTGGTACATCAAGTTGAGAGAATAGACTAGTTTCTATTTTCTAGAACGACTACTCCAAACAACGGTTGGTACATCAAGTTGAGAGAATAGACTAGTTTCTATTTTCTAGAACGACTACTCCAAACAACGGTTGGTACATCAAGTTGAGAGAATAGACTAGTTTCTATTTTCTAGAACGACTACTCCAAACAACGGTTGGTACATCAAGTTGAGAGAATAGAGAATAGTTTCTATTTTCTAGAACGACTACTCCAAACAACGGTTGGTACATCAAGTTGAGAGAATAGACTAGTTTCTATTTTCTAGAACGACTACTCCAAACAACGGTTGGTACATCAAGTTGAGAGAATAGACTAGTTTCTATTTTCTAGAACGACTACTCCAAACAACGGTTGGTACATCAAGTTGAGAGAATAGACTAGTTTCTATTTTCTAGAACGACTACTCCAAACAACGGTTGGTACATCAAGTTGAGAGAATAGAACTACACAAACAAGTTTCTAGTTTCTAGAACGACTACTCCAAACAACGGTTGGTACATCAAGTTGAGAGAATAGACTAATTTCTATTTTCTAGAACGACTACTCCAAACAACGGTTGGTACATCAAGTTGAGAGAATAGACTAGTTTCTATTTTCTAGAACGACTACTCAAAAACAACGGTTGGTACAATCAAGTTGAGAGAATAGACTAGTTTCTATTTTCTAGAACGACTACTCCAAACAACGGTTGGTACATCAAGTTGAGAGAATAGACTAGTTTCTATTTTCTAGAACGACTACTCCAAACAACGGTTGGTACATCAAGTTGAGAGAATAGACTAGTTTCTATTTTCTAGAACGACTACTCCAAACAACGGTTGGTACATCAAGTTGAGAGAATAGACTAGTTTTCTATTTTCTAGAACGACTACTCCAAACAACGGTTGGTACATCAAGTTGAGAGAATAGACTAGTTTCTATTTTCTAGAACGACTACTCCAAACAACGGTTGGTACATCAAGTTGAGAGAATAGACTAGTTTCTATTTTCTAGAACGACTACTCCAAACAACGGTTGGTACATCAAGTTGAGAGAATAGACTAGTTTCTATTTTCTAGAACGACTACTCCAAACAACGGTTGGTACATCAAGTTGAGAGAATAGACTAGTTTCTATTTTCTAGAACGACTACTCCAAACTACGGTTGGTCCAAATAGAAGTTTCTATTTTCTGAACGACTACTCCAAACAACGGTTGGTACATCAAGAATAGACTAGTTTCTATTTTCTAGAACGACTACTCCAAACAACGGTTGGTACATCAAGTTGAGAGAATAGACTAGTTTCTATTTTCTAGAACGACTACTCCAAACAACGGTTGGTACATCAAGTTGAGAGAATAGACTAGTTTCTATTTTCTAGAACGACTACTCCAAACAACGGTTGGTACATCAAGTTGAGAGAATAGACTAGTTTCTATTTTCTAGAACGACTACTCCAAACAACGGTTGGTATCAAGTCACTAGTTAGAACGAGACTATTTTCTAGAACGACTACTCCAAACAATAGACTAGTTTCTATTTTCTAGAACGACTACTCCAAACAACGGTTGGTACATCAAGTTGAGAGAATAGACTAGTTTCTATTTTCTAGAACGACTACTCCAAACAACGGTTGGTACAAGTTCAAGTTCTATTTTCTAGAGACTACTCCAAACAACGGTTAGACTAGTTTCTCTATTTTCTAGAACGACTACTCCAAACAACGGTTGGTACATCAAGTTGAGAGAATAGACTAGTTTCTATTTTCTAGAACGACTACTCCAAACAACGGTTGGTACATCAAGTTGAGAGAATAGACTAGTTTCTATTTTCTAGAACGACTACTCCAAACAACGGTTGGTACATCAAGTTGAGAGAATAGACTAGTTTCTATTTTCTAGAACGACTACTCCAAACAACGGTTGGTACATCAAGTTGAGAGAATAGACTAGTTTCTATTTTCTAGAACGACTACTCCAAACAACGGTTGGTACATCAAGTTGAGAGAATAGACTAGTTTCTATTTTCTAGAACGACTACTCCAAACAACGGTTGGTACATCAAGTTGAGAGAATAGACTAGTTTCTATTTTCTAGAACGACTACTCCAAACAACGGTTGGTATCATCAAGTTGAGAGAATAGACTAGTTTCTATTTTCTAGAACGACTACTCCAAACAACGGTTGGTACATCAAGTTGAGAGAATAGACTAGTTTCTATTTTCTAGAACGACTACTCCAAACAACGGTTGGTACATCAAGTTGAGAGAATAGACTAGTTTCTATTTTCTAGAACGACTACTCCAAACAACGGTTGGTACATCAAGTTGAGAGAATAGACTAGTTTCTATTTTCTAGAACTCCAAACAACGGTTGGTACTCCAAACAACGGTTGGAACGATCAAGTTGAGAGAAGTTAGAGAATAGACTAGTTTCTATTTTCTAGAACGACTACTCCAAACAACGGTTGGTACATCAAGTTGAGAGAATAGAATAGATTCTATTTTCTCGAACGACAACTCCAAACAACGGTTGGTACATCAAGTTGAGAGAATAGACTAGTTTCTATTTTCTAGAACGACTACTCCAAACAACGGTTGGTACATCAAGTTGAGAGAATAGACTAGTTTCTATTTTCTAGAACGACTACTCCAAACAACGGTTGGTACATCAAGTTGAGAGAATAGACTAGGTTCTATTTTCTAGAACGACTACTCCAAACAACGGTTGGTATTTTCTAGAATCAAGTTGAGAGAATAGACTAGTTTCTATTTTCTAGAACGACTACTCCAAACAACGGTTGGTACATCAAGTTGAGAGAATAGACTAGTTTCTATTTTCTAGAACGACTACTCCAAACAAACAAGTTGAGGTTGGTACATCAATTTTCTTGAGAGAATAGACTAGTTTCTATTTTCTAGAACGACTACTCCAAACTACGGTTGGTACATCAAGTAGAGAGAATAGTCTAGTTTCTATTTTCTAGAACGACTACTCCAAACAACGGTTGGTACATCAAGTTGAGAGAATAAACTAGTTTCTATTTTTATAGAACGACTACTCCAAACAACGGTTGGTACATCAAGTTGAGAGAATAGACTAGTTTCTATTTTCTAGAACGACTACTCCAAACAACGGTTGGTACATCAAGTTGAGAGAATAGACTAGTTTCTAGTTTTTTTTAGAACGACTACTCCAAACAACGGTTGGTACATCAAGTTGAGAGAATAGACTAGTTTCTATTTTCTAGAACGACTACTCCAAACAACGGTTGGTACATCAAGTTGAGAGAATAGACTAGTTTCTATTTTCTAGAACGACTACTCCAAACAACGGTTGGTACATCAAGTTGAGAGAATAGACTAGTTTCTATTTTCTAGAACGACTACTCCAAACAACGGTTGGTACATCAAGTTGAGAGAATAGACTAGTTTCTATTTTCTAGAACGACTACTCCAAACAACGGTTGGTACATCAAGTTCCAAACAACGGTTCTATTTTCTAGAACGACTCAACGGTTGGTACATCAAGTTGAGAGAATGACTAGTTTCTATTTTCTAGAACGACTACTCCAAGATAAGAGAAAACAACGGTTGGTACATCAAGTTGAGAGAATAGACTAGTTTCTATTTTCTAGAACGACTACTCCAAACAACGGTTGGTACATCAAGTTGTTTCTATTTTCTAGAGAATAGACTAGTTTCTATTTTCTAGAACGACTACTCCAAACAACGGTTGGTACATCAAGTTGAGAGAATAGACTAGTTTCTATTTTCTAGAACGACTACTCCAAACAACGGTTGGTACATCAAGTTGAGAGAAGTAGACTAGTTTCTATTTTCTAGAACGACTACTCCAAACAACGGTTTCTACATCAAGTTGAGAGACTAGACTAGTTTCTATTTTCTAGAACGACTACTCCAAAAACGGTTGGTATCAAGTTGAGAGAATAGACTGGTTTCTATTTTCCAGAACGACTACTCCAAACAACGGTTGGTACATCAAGTTGAGAGAAGAGACTAGTTTCTATTTTCTAGAACGACTACTCCAAACAACAAGTTGAGAAAATAGGTTGGTACATCAAGTTGAGAGAATAGACTAGTTTCTATTTTCTAGAACGACTACTCCAAACAACGGTTGGTACATCAAGTTGAGAGAATAGACTAGTTTCTATTTTCTAGAACGACTACTCCAAACAACGGTTGGTATCAAGTTGAGAGAATAGACTAGTTTCTATTTTCTAGAACGACTACTCCAAACAACGGTTGGTACATCAAGTTGAGAGAATAGACTAGTTTCTATTTTCTAGAACGACTACTCCAAACAACGGTTGGTATCAAGTTGAGAGAATAGACTAGTTTCTATTTTCTAGAACGACTACCCAAACAACGGTTGGTACAAGTTGAGAGAATAGACTAGTTTCTATTTTCTAGAACGACTACCCAAACAACGGTTGGTAGAAACGATCAAGTTGAGAGAATAGACTAGTTTCTATTTTCTAGAACGACTACTCCAAACAACGGTTGGTACATCAAGTTGAGAGAATAGACTAGTTTCTATTTTCTAGAACGACTACTCCAAACAACGGTTGGTACATCAAGTTGAGAGAATAGACTAGTTTCTATTTTCTAGAACGACTACTCCAAACAACGGTTGGTACATCAAGTTGAGAGAATAGACTAGTTTCTATTTTCTAGAACGACTACTCCAAACAACGGTTGGTATCAAGTTGAGAGACTAGTTTCTATTTTCTAGAACGACGACTCCAAACAACGGTTGGTACGTCAAGTTGAGAGAATAGACTAGTTTCTATTTTCTCGAACGACTACTCCAAACAACGGTTGGTACATCAAGTTGAGAGAATAGACTAGTTTCTATTTTCTAGAACGACTACTCCAAACAACGGTTGGTACATCAAGTTGAGAGAATAGACTAGTTTCTATTTTCTAGAACGACTACTCCAAACAACGGTTGGTACATCAAGTTAAGAGACGACTACTCCAACGGCAATAGACTAGAAGTTTCAAACAACGGTTTCTACTACTCCAAACAACGGTTACATCAAGTTGAGAGAATAGACTAGTTTCTATTTCTAGAACGACTACTCCAAACAACGGTTGGTCAAGTATCAAGTTGAGAGAATAGACTAGTTTCTATTTTCTAGAACGAATACTCCAAACAAAGTTGAGAGAAGCTGGAGAGAACTAGTTTCTATTTTCTAGAACGACTACTCCAAACAACGTTGGTACATCAAGTTGAGGAAGAGACTAGTTTCCATTTTCAAGAACGACTACCCAAACAACGGTTGGTACATCCTGAGGAGAGAATAGACTAGTTTCTATTTTCTAGAACGACTACTCCAAACAACGGTTGGTACATCAAGTTGACTATTAGAGAATAGACTACTTTCTATTTTCTAGAACGACTACTCCAAACAACGGTTGGTACATCAAGTTGAGAGAATAGACTAGTTTCTATTTTCTAGAACGACTACTCCAAGTTAAAAGACTAGTGGTTCTTATTTCTAGAACGAATACTCCAAACTACAATTGGTATCAAGTTGAGAGAATAGACTAGTTTCTATTTTCTAGAACGACTACTCCAAACAACGGTTGGTATCAAGTTGAGAGAATAGACTAGTTTCTATTTTCTCGAACGACTACCCCAAACAACGGTTGGTATCAAGTTGAGAGAATAGACTAGTTTCTATTTTCTAGAACGACTACTCCAAACAACGGTTGGTACATCAAGTTGAGAGAATAGACAAGTTTCTATTTTCTAGAACGACTACTCCAAACAACGGTTGGTACATCAAGTTGAGAGACTAGTTTCTATTTTCTAGAACGACTACCCAAACAACGGTTGGTACATCAAGTTGAGAGAATGAGACTAGTTTCTATTTTCTAGAACGACTACTCCAAACAACGGTTGGTACATCAGGTTGAGAGAATAGACTAGTTTCTATTTTCTAGAACGACTACTCAAAACAACGGTTGGTACATCAAGATGAGAGAATAGACCAGTTTCTATTTTCTAGAACGACTACTCCAAACAACGGTTACATCAAGTTGAGAGAACAGACAGTTTCTATTTTCTAGAACGACTACTCCAAACAACGGTTGGTACACAAGTTGAGAGAATAGACTAGTTTCTATTTTCTAGAACGACTACTCCAAACAACGGTTGGTACATCAAGTTGAGAGAATAGACTAGTTTCTCATTTTCTAGAACGACTACCCAAACAACGGTTGGTACATCAAGAATTGAGAGAATAGACTAGTTTCTATTTTCTAGAACGACTACTCCAAACAACGGTTGGTACATCAAGTTGAGAGAATAGACTAGTTTATATTTTCTAGAACGACTACTCCAAACAACGGTTGGTACATCAAGTTGAGAGAATAGACTAGTTTCTATTTTCTAGAACGACTACTCCAAACAACGGTTGGTACATCA